>NW_025408322.1:0-57683 GCF_905475395.1 Chrysoperla carnea
CCAAAAATGATCAAATTTGACATTTTTCGATAGAAAAAACATATTTTGAAAATTTTCGATTTTTAAACATAAGAGTCATGACTGTACAAATCATTGAAATTTTGATCCAAGTAATTCAAAATGTATACATAGTGGTCGTTTATGACGGGAATAAGTATAAATAAGCCAAAAATGATCAAATTTGACATTTTTCGATAGAAAAAACATTTTTTGAAAATTTTCCATTTTTCAACATGAGAGTCATGACTATACAAGTCATTGAAATTTTGATCCAAGTAAGTCCAAATGTATACATAGAGGTCCTTTATGACTGGACTAAGTATAAATAAGCCAAAAATGATCAAATTTGACATTTTTCGATAGAAAAAACATTTTTTGAAAATTTCCGATTTTACAACTAGAATGTCATGACTATACAAATCATTCAAATTTTGATCCAAGTAAGTCAAAATGTATACTTAGAGGTCAGTTATGACTGGACTAAGTATAAATAAGCCAAAAATGATCAAATTTTACATTTTTCGATAGAAAAAACATTTTTTGAAAATTTTCGAGTTTTAAACATAAGAGTCATGACTGGACAAGTCATTGAAATTTTGATCCAAGTAAGTCATAATGTATACAAAGAGGTCGTTTATGCCTGGACTAAGTATAAATGGGCCAAAAATGATCAAATTTGACATTTTTCGATAGAAAAAACATTTTTTGAAAATTTTCAATTTTCAACATGAGAGTCATGACTATACAAATCATTGAAATTTTGATCCAAGTTAGTCAAAATGTATACATAGAGGTCCTCTATGACTAAACTAAGTATAAATACGCCAAAAATCATCAAATTTGACATTTTTCGATAGAAAAAACATTTTTTGAAAATTTTCGATTTTTAACCATAAGAGTCATGACTGTACAAATCATTGAAATTTTGATCCAAGTAAGTCAAAATGTAAACATATAGGTCCTTTATGACTGGACTAAGTATAAATAAGCCAAAAATGATCAAATTTGACAATTTTCGATAGAAAATATATTTTTTGAAAATTTCCTATTTTACAACTAGAATGTCATGACTATACAAATCATTGAAATATTGGTCAAAGTAAGCCAAAATGTATACATAGAGGTCGTTTATGACGGGAATAAGTATAAATAAGACAAAAATGATCAAATTTGACATTTTTCGATAGAAAAAACATTTTTTGAAAATTTTCCATTTTTCAACAGTAGAGTCATGACTATACAAATCATTGAAATTTTGATGCAAGTAAGTCAAAATGTATACATAGTGGTCGTTTATGATTGGACTAAGTATAAATAAGCCAAAAATGATCAAATTTGACATTTTTCGATAGAAAAAACATTTTTTGAAAATTTCCGATTTTACAACTAGAATGTCATGATTATACAAATCATTGAAATTTTGATCCTAGTAAGTCAAAATGTATACTTAGAGGTCGTTTATGACTGGACTAAGTATTAATAAGCCAAAAATGATCAAATTTGACATTTTTCGATAGAAAAAACATTTTTTGAAAATTTTCGATTTTTAAACATAAGAGTCATGACTGTACAAATCATTGAAATTTTGATCCAAGTAAGACATAATGTATACATATAGGTCGTTTATGCCTGGACTAAGTATAAATGGGCCAAAAATGATCAAATTTGACATTTTTCGATAGAAAAACATTTTTTGAAAATTTTCAATTTTCAACATGAGAGTCATGCCTATACAAATCATTTAAATTTTGATCCAAGTAAGTCAAAATGTATACATAGAGGTCCTTTATGACTGGACTAAGCATAAATAAGCCAAAAATGATCAAATTTGACACTTTTCGATAGAAAAACATTTTTTGAAAATTTTCGATTTTTCAACTAGAAAGTCATGACTATACAAATCAATAAAATTTTGATCCAAGTAAGTCAAAATGTATACATAGAGGTCTTTTATGACTGGACTAAGTATAATTAGCCAAAAATGATCAAATTGACATTTTTCGATAGAAAAAAACATTTTTGAAAATTTCCGATTTTACAACTAGAATGTCATGACTATACAAATCATTGAAATTTTGATCCAAGTAAGTCAAAATGTATACATAGAGGACCTTTATGACTGGACTAAGTACAAATAAGCCCAAAATGGTCAAAATTGACATTTTTCGATAGATAAATCATTTTTTGAAAATTATCGATTTTGCAACATGAGAGTCATGACTATACAAATCACTGAAATTTTGCTTCAAGTAAGGCAAAATGTATACATAGAGGTCGTTTATGACTGGACCAAGTATAAATAAGCCAAAAATGATCAAATTTGACATTTTTCGACAGAAAAAACATTTTTTGAAATTTTCGATTTTTCAACATGAGAGTCATGACTGTACAAATCATTGAAATTTTGATCCAAGTAATTCAAAATGTATACATAGAGGTCCTTCATGCCTGGACAAAGTATAAATAAGCCAAAAATGATCAAATTTGACATTTTTCGATAGAAAAAACATTTTTTGGAAATTTTCGATTTTTCAACATGAGAGTCATGACATACAAATCATTGAAATTTTGATCCAAGTAAGTCAAAATGTATACATAGAGGTCCTTTATGACTGGACTAAGCATAAATAAGCCAAAAATGATCAAATTTGACATTTTTCGATAGAAAAACATTTTTTGAAAATTTTCGATTTTTCAACTAGAAAGTCATGACTATACAAATCATTAAAATTTTGATCCAAGTAAGTCAAAATGTATACATAGAGGTCTTTTATGACTGGACTAAGTATAATTAGCCAAAAATGATCAAATTTGACATTTTTCGACAGAAAAAACATTTTTTGAAAATTTTCGATTTTTCAACATGAGAGTCATGACTATACAAATCATTGAAATTTTGATCCAAGTAATTCAAAATGTATACATAGAGGTCCTTCATGCCTGGACAAAGTATAAATAAGCCAAAAATGATCAAATTTGACATTTTTCGATAGAAAAAACATTTTTTGAAAATTTTCGATTTTTCAACATGAGAGTCATGACATACAAATCATTGAAATTTTGATCCAAGTAAGTCAAAATGTATACATAGAGGTCCTTTATGACTGGACTAAGCATAAATAAGCCAAAAATGATCAAATTTGACATTTTTCGATAGAAAAACATTTTTTGAAAATTTTCGATTTTTCAACTAGAATGTCATGACTATACAAATCATTGAAATTTTGATCCAAGTAAGTCAAAATGTATACATAGAGGACCTTTATGACTGGACTAAGTACAAATAAGCCCAAAATGGTCAAAATTGACATTTTTCGATAGATAAATCATTTTTTGAAAATTATCGATTTTGCAACATGAGAGTCATGACTATACAAATCACTGAAATTTTGCTTCAAGTAAGGCAAAATGTATACATAGAGGTCGTTTATGACTGGACTAAGTATAAATAAGCCAAAAATGATCAAATTTGACATTTTTCGACAAAAAAAACATTTTTTTAAAATTTTCGATTTTTCAACATGAGAGTCATGACTATACAAATCATTGAAATTTTGATCCAAGTAATTCAAAATGTATACATAGAGGTCCTTCATGCCTGGACTAAGTATAAATAAGCCAAAAATGATCAAATTTGACATTTTTCGATAGAAAAAACATTTTTTGAAAATTTTCGATTTTTCAACATGAGAGTCATGACTATACAAATCATTGAAATTTTGATCCAAGTAAGTCAAAATGTATACATAGAGGTCCTTTATGACTTTACTAAGCATAAATAAGCCAAAAATGATCAAATTTGACATTTTTCGATAGAAAAAACATTTTTTGAAAATTTTCGATTTTTCAACATGAGAGTCATGACTATACAAATCATTGAAATTTTGATCCAAGTAAAACAATATGTATACAAAGAGGTCGTTTATGACTGGACTAAGAATAAATAAGCCAAAAATGATCAAATTTGACATTTTTCGATAAAAATAACATTTTTTGAAAATTTTTCGATTTTTCAACATGAGAGTCATGACTATACAAATTATTGAAATTTTGATCCAAGTAAGTCAAAATGTATACATAGAGGTCCTTTATGACTGGACTAAGTATAAATAAGCCAAAAATGATCAAATTTGACATTTTTCGATAGAAAAAACATTTTTTGAAAATTTTCGATTTTTCAACATGAGAGTCATGACTATACAAATCATTGAAATTTTGATCCAAGTAAGTCAAAATGTATACATAGAGGTCCTTCATGACTGGACTAAGTATAAACAAGCCAAAAATGATCAAATTTGACATTTTTCGATAGAAAAAACATTTTTTGAAAATTTTCGATTTTTCAACATGAGAGTCATGACTATACAAATCATTGAAATTTTGATCCAAGTAAAACAATATGTATACAAAGAGGTCGTTTATGACTGGACTAAGAATAAATAAGCCAAAAATGATCAAATTTGACATTTTTCGATAAAAATAACATTTTTTGAAAATTTTCGATTTTTCAACATGAGAGTCATGACTATACAAATCATTGAAATTTTGATCCAAGAGGTCAAAATGTATACTTAGAGGTCGTTTATGACTGGACTAAGTATTAATAAGCCAAAATGATCAAATTTGACATTTTTCGATAGAAAAAACATTTTTTGAAAATTTTCGATTTTTAAACATAAGAGTCATGACTGTACAAATCATTGAAATTTTGATCCAAGTAAGACATAATGTATACATAGAGGTCGTTTATGCCTGGACTAAGTATAAATGGGCCAAAAATGATCAAATTTGACATTTTTCGATAGAAAAAACATTTTTTGGAAATTTTCCATTTTTCAACATGAGAGTCATGACTATACAAATCATTGAAATTTTGATGCAAGTAAGTCAAAATGTATACATAGTGGTCGTTTATGATTGGACTAAGTATAAATAAGCCAAAAATGATCAAATTTGACATTTTTCGATAGAAAAAACATTTTTTGAAAATTTCCGATTTTACAACTAGAATGTCATGACTATACAAATCATTGAAATTTTGATCCTAGTAAGTCAAAATGTATACTTAGAGGTCGTTTATGACTGGACTAAGTATTAATAAGCCAAAAATGATCAAATTTGACATTTTTCGATAGAAAAAACATTTTTTGAAAATTTTCGATTTTTAAACATAAGAGTCATGACTGTACAAATCATTGAAATTTTGATCCAAGTAAGACATAATGTATACATAGAGGTCGTTTATGCCTGGACTAAGTATAAATGGGCCAAAAATGATCAAATTTGACATTTTTCGATAGAAAAACATTTTTTGAAAATTTTCAATTTTCAACATGAGAGTCATGCCTATACAAATCATTGAAATTTTGATCCAAGTAAGTCAAAATGTATACATAGAGGTCCTTTATGACTGGACTAAGCATAAATAAGCCAAAAATGATCAAATTTGACACTTTTCGATAGAAAAACATTTTTTGAAAATTTTCGATTTTTCAACTAGAAAGTCATGACTATACAAATCAATAAAATTTTGATCCAAGTAAGTCAAAATGTATACATAGAGGTCTTTTATGACTGGACTAAGTATAATTAGCCAAAAATGATCAAATTTGACATTTTTCGATAGAAAAAAACATTTTTGAAAATTTCCGATTTTACAACTAGAATGTCATGACTATACAAATCATTGAAATTTTGATCCAAGTAAGTCAAAATGTATACATAGAGGACCTTTATGACTGGACTAAGTACAAATAAGCCCAAAATGGTCAAAATTGACATTTTTCGATAGATAAATCATTTTTTGAAAATTATCGATTTTGCAACATGAGAGTCATGACTATACAAATCACTGAAATTTTGCTTCAAGTAAGGCAAAATGTATACATAGAGGTCGTTTATGACTGGACTAAGTATAAATAAGCCAAAAATGATCAAATTTGACATTTTTCGACAGAAAAAACATTTTTTGAAAATTTTCGATTTTTCAACATGAGAGTCATGACTATACAAATCATTGAAATTTTGATCCAAGTAATTCAAAATGTATACATAGAGGTCCTTCATGCCTGGACAAACTATAAATAAGCCAAAAATGATCAAATTTGACATTTTTCGATAGAAAAAACATTTTTTGAAAATTTTCGATTTTTCAACATGAGAGTCATGACATACAAATCATTGAAATTTTGATCCAAGTAAGTCAAAATGTATACATAGAGGTCCTTTATGACTGGACTAAGCATAAATAAGCCAAAAATGATCAAATTTGACATTTTTCGATAGAAAAACATTTTTTGAAAATTTTCGATTTTTCAACTAGAAAGTCATGACTATACAAATCATTAAAATTTTGATCCAAGTAAGTCAAAATGTATACATAGAGGTCTTTTATGACTGGACTAAGTATAATTAGCCAAAAATGATCAAATTTGACATTTTTTGATAGAAAAAACATTTTTGAAAATTTCCGATTTTACAACTAGAATGTCATGACTAAACAAATCATTGAAATTTTGATCCAAGTAAGTCAAAATGTATACATAGAGGACCTTTATGACTGGACTAAGTACAAATAAGCCCAAAATGGTCAAAATTGACATTTTTCGATAGATAAATCATTTTTTGAAAATTATCGATTTTGCAACATGAGAGTCATGACTATACAAATCACTGAAATTTTGCTTCAAGTAAGGCAAAATGTATACATAGAGGTCGTTTATGACTGGACTAAGTATAAATAAGCCAAAAATGATCAAATTTGACATTTTTCGATAGAAAAAACATTTTTTGAAAATTTTCGATTTTTCAACATGAGAGTCATGACTATTCAAATCATTGAAATTTTGATCCAAGTAAGTCAAAATGTATACATAGAGGTCCTTTATGACTTTACTAAGCATAAATAAGCCAAAAATGATCAAATTTGACATTTTTCGATAGAAAAAACATTTTTTGAAAATTTTCGATTTTTCAACATGAGAGTCATGACTATACAAATCATTGAAATTTTGATCCAAGTAAAACAATATGTATACAAAGAGGTCGTTTATGACTGGACTAAGAATAAATAAGCCAAAAATGATCAAATTTGACATTTTTCGATAAAAATAACATTTTTTGAAAATTTTCGATTTTTCAACATGAGAGTCATGACTATACAAATCATTGAAATTTTGATCCAAGTAAGTCAAAATGTATACATAGAGGTCCTTTATGACTGGACTAAGTATAAATAAGCCAAAAATGATCAAATTTGACATTTTTCGATAGAAAAAACATTTTTTGAAAATTTTCGATTTTTCAACATGAGAGTCATGACTATACAAATCATTGAAATTTTGATCCAAGTAAGTCAAAATGTATACATAGAGGTCCTTCATGACTGGACTAAGTATAAACAAGCCAAAAATGATCAAATTTGACATTTTTCGATAGAAAAAACATTTTTTGAAAATTTTCGATTTTTCAACATGAGAGTCATGACTATACAAATCATTGAAATTTTGATCCAAGTAAGTCAAAATGTATACATAGAGGTCGTTTATGACTGGACTAAGTATAAATAATCCAAAAATGATCAAATTTGACATTTTTCGATAGAAAAAACATTTTTTTAAAATTTTCGATTTTTCAACATGAGAGTCATGACTATACAAATCATTGAAATGTTGATCCAAGTAAGTCAAAATGTATACATAGAGGTCGTTTATGACTAGACTAAGTATAAATAAGCCAAAAATGAACAAATTTGACATCTTTCGATAGAAAAAACATTTTTTGAAAATTTTCGATTTTTCAACATGAGAGTCATGACTATACAAATCATTGAAATTTTGATCCAAGTAAAACAATATGTATACAAAGAGGTCGTTTATGACTGGACTAAGAATAAATAAGCCAAAAATGATCAAATTTGACATTTTTCGATAGAAAAAACATTTTTTGAAAATTTTCGATTTTTCAACATGAGAGTCATGACTATACAAATCATTGAAATTTTGATCCAAGTAAGTCAAAATGTATACATAGAGGTCCTTTATGACTGGACTAAGTATAAATAAGCCAAAAATGATCAAATTTTACATTTTTCGACAGAAAAAACATTTTTTGAAAATTTTCGATTTTTCAACATGAGAGTCATGGCTATACAAATCATTGAAATTTTGATCCAAGTAAGTCAAAATGTATACATAGAGGTCCTTCATGACTGGACTAAGTATAAATAAGCCAAAAATGATCAAATTTGACATTTTTCGATAGAAAGAACATTTTTTGAAAATATTCGATTTTTCAACATGAGAGTCATGCCTATACAAATCATTGAAATTTTGATCCAAGTAAGTCAAAATGTATACATAGAGGTCCTTCATGACTGGTCTAAGTATAAACAAGCCAAAAATGATCAAATTTGACATTTTTCGATAGAAAAAACATTTTTTTAAAATTTTCGATTTTTCAACATGAGAGTCATGACTATACAAATCATTGAAATTTTGATCCAAGTAAGTCAAAATGTATACATAGAGGTCGTTTATGACTGGACTAAGTATAAATAATCCAAAAATGATCAAATTTGACATTTTTCGATAGAAAAAACATTTTTTTTAAATTTTCGATTTTTCAACATGAGAGTCATGACTATACAAATCATTGAAATGTTGATCCAAGTAAGTCAAAATGTATACATAGAGGTCGTTTATGACTAGACTAAGTATAAATAAGCCAAAAATGAACAAATTTGACATTTTTCGAAAGAAAAAACATTTTTTGAAAATTTTCGATTTTTCAACATGAGAGTCATGACTATACAAATCATTGAAATTTTGATCCAAGTAAAACAATATGTATACAAAGAGGTCGTTTATGACTGGACTAAGAATAAATAAGCCAAAAATGATCAAATTTGACATTTTTCGATAGAAAAAACATTTTTTGAAAATTTTCGATTTTTCAACATGAGAGTCATGACTATACAAATCATTGAAATTTTGATCCAAGTAAGTCAAAATGTCTACATAGAGGTCCTTTATGACTGGACTAAGTATAAATAAGCCAAAAATGATCAAATTTGACATTTTTCGACAGAAAAAACATTTTTTGAAAATTTTCGATTTTTCAACATGAGAGTCATGGCTATACAAATCATTGAAATTTTGATCCAAGTAAGTCAAAATGTATACATAGAGGTCCTTCATGACTGGACTAAGTATAAATAAGCCAAAAATGATCAAATTTGACATTTTTCGATAGAAAAAACATTTTTTGAAAATTTTCGATTTTTCAACATGAGAGTCATGACTATACAAATCATTGAAATTTTGATCCAAGTAAGTCAAAATGTATACATAGAGGTCCTTCATGACTGGACTAAGTATAAACAAGCCAAAAATGATTAAATTTGACATTTTTCGATAGAAAAAACATTTTTTGAAAATTTTCGATTTTTCAACATGAGAGTCATGACTATACAAATCATTGAAATTTTGATCCAAGTAAGTCAAAATGTATACATAGAGGTCGTTTATGACTGGACTAAGTATAAATAATCCAAAAATGATCAAATTTGACATTTTTCGATAGAAAAAACATTTTTTGAAAACTTCCGATTTTACAACTAGAATGTCATGACTATACAAATCATTGAAATTTGGATCCAAGTAAGTCAAAATGTATACATAGAGGTCGTTTATGACTGGACTAAGTATAAATAAGCCAAAAATGATCAAATTTGACATTTTTCGATAGAAAAAACATTTTTTGAAAATTTCCGATTTTACAACTAAAATGTCATGACTATAAAAATCATTGAAATTTTGATCCAAGTAAGTCAAAATGTATGCATAGAGGTCCTTTATGACTGGACTAAGTACAAATAAGCCCAAAATGGTCAAATTTGACATTTTTCGACAGAAAAAACATTTTTTGAAAATTTTCGATTTTTCAACATGAGAATCATGACTATACAAATCATTGAAATTTTGATCCAAGTAATTCAAAATGTATACATAGAGGTCCTTCATGCCTGGACTAAGTATAAATAAGCCAAAAATGATCAAATTTGACATTTTTCGATAGAAAAAACATTTTTTGAAAATTTTCGATTTTTCAACGTGAGAGTCATGACTATACAAATCATTGAAATTTTGATCCAAGTAAGTCAAAATGTATACATAGAGGTCCTTCATGACTGGACTAAGTATAAATAAGCCAAAAATGATCAAATTTGACATTTTTCGATAGAAAGAACATTTTTTGAAAATATTCGATTTTTCAACATGAGAGTCATGACTATACAAATCATTGAAATTTTGATCCAAGTAAGTCAAAATGTATACATAGAGGTCCTTCATGACTGGACTAAGTATAAACAAGCCAAAAATGATCAAATTTGACATTTTTCGATAGAAAAAACATTTTTTTAAAATTTTCGATTTTTCAACATGAGAGTCATGACTATACAAATCATTGAAATTTTGATCCAAGTAAGTCAAAATGTATACATAGAGGTCGTTTATGACTGGACTAAGTATAAATAATCCAAAAATGATCAAATTTGACATTTTTCGATAGAAAAAACATTTTTTGAAAACTTCCGATTTTACAACTAGAATGTCATGACTATACAAATCATTGAAATTTTGATCCAACTAGGTCAAAATGTATACAAAGAGGTCCTTTATGATTGGACTAAGTATAAACAAGCCAAAAATGATCAAATTTGACATTTTTCGATAGAAAAAAAATTTTTTGAAAATTTCCGATTTTTCAACATGAGAGTCATGACTATACAAATCATTGAACTTTTGATCCAAGCAAGTCAGAATTTATACATAGAGGTTCTTTATGACTGGGCTAAGTATAAATAAGCCAAAAATGATAAAATTTGACATTTTTCGATAGAAAAAACATTTTTTGAAAACTTCCGATTTTACAACTAGAATGTCATGACTATACAAATCATTGAAATTTTGATCCAAGTAAGTCAAAATGTATACATAGAGGTCGTTTATGACTGGACTAAGTATAAATAAGCCAAAAATGATCAAATTTGACATTTTTCGATAGAAAAAACATTTTTTGAAAATTTCCGATTTTACAACTAAAATGTCATGACTATAAAAATCATTGAAATTTTGATCCAAGTAAGTCAAAATGTATGCATAGAGGTCCTTTATGACTGGACTAAGTACAAATAAGCCCAAAATGGTCAAATTTGACATTTTTCGATAGATAAATCATTTTTTGAAAATTTTCGATTTTTCAACATGAGAGTCATGACTATACAAATCATTGAAATTTTGATCCAAGTAAGTCAAAATGTATACATAGAGGTCCTTTATGACTGGACTAAGTATAAATAAGCCAAAAATGATCAAATTTGACATTTTTCGACAGAAAAAACATTTTTTGAAAATTTTCGATTTTTCAACATGAGAGTCATATCTATACAAATCATTGAAATTTTGATCCAAGTAAGTCAAAACGTATACATAGAGGTCCTTTATGACTGGACTAAGGATAAATAAGTCAAAAATGATCAAATTTGACATTTTTCGATAGAAAAAACATTTTTTGAAAATTTTCGATTTTTCAACATGAGAGTCATGACTATACAAATCATTGAAATTTTGATCCAAGTAAGTCAAAATGTATACATAGAGGTCCTTTATGACTGGACTAAGCATAAATAAGCCAAAAATGATCAAATTTGACATTTTTCGATAGAAAAAACATTTTTTGAAAATTTTCGATTTTTTAACATGAGAGTCATGACTATACAAATCATTGAAATTTTGATCCAAGTAAAACAATATGTATACAAAGAGGTCGTTTATGGCTGGACTAAGAATAAATAAGCCAAAAATGATCAAATTTGACATTTTTCGATAGAAAAAACATTTTTTGAAAATTTTCGATTTTTCAACATGAGAGTCATGACTATACAAATCATTGAAATTTTGATCCAAGTAAGTCAAAATGTATACATAGAGGTCCTTTATGACTGGACTAAGTATAAATAAGCCAAAAATGATCAAATTTGACATTTTTCGATAGAAAAAACATTTTTTGAAAATTTTCGATTTTTCAACATGAGAGTCATGACTATACAAATCATTGAAATTTTGATCCAAGTAAGTCAAAATGTATACATAGAGGTCCTTCATGACTGGACTAAGTATAAACAAGCCAAAAATGATCAAATTTGACATTTTTCGATAGAAAAAACATTTTTTTAAAATTTTCGATTTTTCAACATGAGAGTCATGACTATACAAATCATTGAAATTTTGATCCAAGTAAGTCAAAATGTATACATAGAGGTCGTTTATGACTGGACTAAGTATAAATAATCCAAAAATGATCAAATTTGACATTTTTCGATAGAAAAAACATTTTTTTTAAATTTTCGATTTTTCAACATGAGAGTCATGACTATACAAATCATTGAAATGTTGATCCAAGTAAGTCAAAATGTATACATAGAGGTCGTTTATGACTAGACTAAGTATAAATAAGCCAAAAATGAACAAATTTGACATTTTTCGAAAGAAAAAACATTTTTTGAAAATTTTCGATTTTTCAACATGAGAGTCATGACTATACAAATCATTGAAATTTTGATCCAAGTAAAACAATATGTATACAAAGAGGTCGTTTATGACTGGACTAAGAATAAATAAGCCAAAAATGATCAAATTTGACATTTTTCGATAGAAAAAACATTTTTTGAAAATTTTCGATTTTTCAACATGAGAGTCATGACTATACAAATCATTGAAATTTTGATCCAAGTAAGTCAAAATGTCTACATAGAGGTCCTTTATGACTGGACTAAGTATAAATAAGCCAAAAATGATCAAATTTGACATTTTTCGACAGAAAAAACATTTTTTGAAAATTTTCGATTTTTCAACATGAGAGACATGGCTATACAAATCATTGAAATTTTGATCCAAGTAAGTCAAAATGTATACATAGAGGTCCTTCATGACTGGACTAAGTATAAATAAGCCAAAAATGATCAAATTTGACATTTTTCGATAGAAAAAACATTTTTTGAAAATTTTCGATTTTTCAACATGAGAGTCATGACTATACAAATCATTGAAATTTTGATCCAAGTAAGTCAAAATGTATACATAGAGGTCCTTCATGACTGGACTAAGTATAAACAAGCCAAAAATGATCAAATTTGACATTTTTCGATAGAAAAAACATTTTTTGAAAATTTTCGATTTTTCAACATGAGAGTCATGACTATACAAATCATTGAAATTTTGATCCAAGTAAGTCAAAATGTATACATAGAGGTCGTTTATGACTGGACTAAGTATAAATAATCCAAAAATGATCAAATTTGACATTTTTCGATAGAAAAAACATTTTTTGAAAACTTCCGATTTTACAACTAGAATGTCATGACTATACAAATCATTGAAATTTGGATCCAAGTAAGTCAAAATGTATACATAGAGGTCGTTTATGACTGGACTAAGTATAAATAAGCCAAAAATGATCAAATTTGACATTTTTCGATAGAAAAAACATTTTTTGAAAATTTCCGATTTTACAACTAAAATGTCATGACTATAAAAATCATTGAAATTTTGATCCAAGTAAGTCAAAATGTATGCATAGAGGTCCTTTATGACTGGACTAAGTACAAATAAGCCCAAAATGGTCAAATTTGACATTTTTCGACAGAAAAAACATTTTTTGAAAATTTTCGATTTTTCAACATGAGAATCATGACTATACAAATCATTGAAATTTTGATCCAAGTAATTCAAAATGTATACATAGAGGTCCTTCATGCCTGGACTAAGTATAAATAAGCCAAAAATGATCAAATTTGACATTTTTCGATAGAAAAAACATTTTTTGAAAATTTTCGATTTTTCAACGTGAGAGTCATGACTATACAAATCATTGAAATTTTGATCCAAGTAAGTCAAAATGTATACATAGAGGTCCTTTATGACTGGACTAAGCATAAATAAGCCAAAAATGATCAAATTTGACATTTTTCGATAGAAAAAACATTTTTTGAAAATTTTCGATTTTTCAACATGAGAGTCATGACTATACAAATCATTGAAATTTTGATCCAAGTAAAACAATATGTATACAAAGAGGTCGTTTATGACTGGACTTAGAATAAATTAGCCAAAAATGATCAAATTTGACATTTTTCGATAAAAATAACATTTTTTGAAAATTTTCGATTTTTCAACATGAGAGTCATGACTATACAAATCATTGAAATTTTGATCCAAGTAAGTCAAAATGTATACATAGAGGTCCTTCATGACTGGACTAAGTATAAACAAGCCAAAAATGATCAAATTTGACATTTTTCGATAGAAAAAACATTTTTTGAAAATTTTCGATTTTTCAACATGGGAGTCATGACTATACAAATCATTGAAATTTTGATCCAAGTAAGTCAAAATGTATACATAGAGGTCGTTTATGACTGGACTAAGTATAAATAATCCAAAAATGATCAAATTTGACATTTTTCGATAGAAAAAACATTTTTTTAAAATTTTCGATTTTTCAACATGAGAGTCATGACTATACAAATCATTGAAATGTTGATCCAAGTAAGTCAAAATGTATACATAGAGGTCGTTTATGACTAGACTAAGTATAAATAAGCCAAAAATGAACAAATTTGACATCTTTCGATAGAAAAAACATTTTTTGAAAATTTTCGATTTTTCAACATGAGAGTCATGACTATACAAATCATTGAAATTTTGATCCAAGTAAAACAATATGTATACAAAGAGGTCGTTTATGACTGGACTAAGAATAAATAAGCCAAAAATGATCAAATTTGACATTTTTCGATAGAAAAAACATTTTTTGAAAATTTTCGATTTTTCAACATGAGAGTCATGACTATACAAATCATTGAAATTTTGATCCAAGTAAGTCAAAATGTATACAAAGAGGTCCTTTATGACTGGACTAAGTATAAATAAGCCAAAAATGATCAAATTTGACATTTTTCGATAGAAAAAACATTTTTTGAGAATTTTCGATTTTTCAACATGAGAGTCATGACTATACAAATCATTGAAATTTTGATCCAAGTAAGTCAAAATGTATACATAGAGGTCCTTCATGACTGGACTAAGTATAAACAAGCCAAAAATGATCAAATTTGACATTTTTCGATAGAAAAAACATTTTTTGAAAATTTTCGATATTCAACATGAGAGTCATGGCTATACAAATCATTGAAATTTTGATCCAAGTAAGTCAAAATGTATACATAGAGGTCCTTCATGACTGGACTAAGTATAAATAAGCCAAAAATGATCAAATTTGACATTTTTCGATAGAAAAAACATTTTTTGAAAATTTTCGATTTTTCAACATGAGAGTCATGACTATACAAATCATTGAAATTTTGATCCAAGTAAGTCAAAATGTATACATAGAGGTCCTTTATGACTGGACTAAGCATAAATAAGCCAAAAATGATCAAATTTGACATTTTTCGATAGAAAAAACATTTTTTGAAAATTTTCGATTTTTCTACATGAGAGTCATGACTATACAAATCATTGAAATTTTGATCCAAGTAAAACAATATGTAAACAAAGAGGTCGTTTATGACTGGACTAAGAATAAATAAGCCAAAAATGATCAAATTTGACATTTTTCGATAGAAAAAACATTTTTTGAAAATTTTCGATTTTTCAACATGAGAGTCATGACTATACAAATCATTGAAATTTTGATCCAAGTAAGTCAAAATGTATACATAGAGGTCCTTTATGACTGGACTAAGTATAAATAAGCCAAAAATGATCAAATTTGACATTTTTCGATAGAAAAAACATTTTTTGAAAATTTTCGATTTTTCAACATGAGAGTCATGACTATACAAATCATTGAAATTTTGATCCAAGTAAGTCAAAATGTATACATTGAGGTCGTTTATGACTGGACTAAGTATAAATAATCCAAAAATGATCAAATTTGACATTTTTCGATAGAAAAAACATTTTTTTTAAATTTTCGATTTTTCAACATGAGAGTCATGACTATACAAATCATTGAAATGTTGATCCAAGTAAGTCAAAATGTATACATAGAGGTCGTTTATAACTAGACTAAGTATAAATAAGCCAAAAATGAACAAATTTGACATTTTTCGATAGAAAAAACATTTTTTGAAAATTTTCGATTTTTCAACATGAGAGTCATGACTATACAAATCATTGAAATTTTGATCCAAGTAAAACAATATGTATACAAAGAGGTCGTTTATGACTGGACTAAGAATAAATAAGCCAAAAATGATCAAATTTGACATTTTTCGATAGAAAAAACATTTTTTGAAAATTTTCGATTTTTCAACATGAGAGTCATGACTATACAAATCATTGAAATTTTGATCCAAGTAAGTCAAAATGTATACATAGAGGTCCTTTATGACTGGACTAAGTATAAATAAGCCAAAAATGATCAAATTTGACATTTTTCGACAGAAAAAACATTTTTTGAAAATTTTCGATTTTTCAACATGAGAGTCATGGCTATACAAATCATTGAAATTTTGATCCAAGTAAGTCAAAATGTATACATAGAGGTCCTTCATGACTGGACTAAGTATAAATAAGCCAAAAATGATCAAATTTGACATTTTTCGATAGAAAAAACATTTTTTGAAAGTTTTCGATTTTTCAACATGAGAGTCATGACTATACAAATCATTGAAATTTTGATCCAAGTAAGTCAAAATGTATACATAGAGGTCCTTCATGACTGGACTAAGTATAAACAAGCCAAAAATGATCAAATTTGACATTTTTCGATAGAAAAAAAATTTTTTGAAAATTTCCGATTTTTCAACATGAGAGTCATGACTATACAAATCATTGAACTTTTGATCCAAGCAAGTCAGAATTTATACATAGAGGTTCTTTATGACTGGGCTAAGTATAAATAAGCCAAAAATGATCAAATTTGACATTTTTCGATAGAAAAAACATTTTTTGAAAACTTCCGATTTTACAACTAGAATGTCATAACTATACAAATCATTGAAATTTTGATCCAAGTAAGTCAAAATGTATACATAGAGGTCGTTTATGAATGGACTAAGTATAAATAAGCCAAAAATGATCAAATTTGACATTTTTCGATAGAAAAAACATTTTTTGAAAATTTCCGATTTTACAACTAAAATGTCATGACTATAAAAATCATTGAAATTTTGATCCAAGTAAGTCAAAATGTATGCATAGAGGTCCTTTATGACTGGACTAAGTACAAATAAGGCCAAAATGGTCAAATTTGACATTTTTCGATAGATAAATCATTTTTTGAAAATTTTCGATTTTGCAACATGAGAGTCATGACTATACAAATCACTGAAATTTTGCTTCAAGTAAGGCAAAATGTATACATAGAGGTCGTTTATGACTAGACTAAGTATAAATAAGCCAAAAATGCTCAAATTTGACATTTTTCGACAGAAAAAACATTTTTTGAAAATTTTCGATTTTTCAACATGAGAATCATGACTATACAAATCATTGAAATTTTGATCCAAGTAATTTAAAATGTATACATAGAGGTCCTTCATGCCTGGACTAAGTATAAATAAGCCAAAAATGATCAAATTTGACATTTTTCGATAGAAAAAACATTTTTTGAAAATTTTCGATTTTTCAACATGAGAGTCATGACTATACAAATCATTGAAATTTTGATCCAAGTAAGTCAAAATGTATACATAGAGGTCCTTTATGATTGGACTAAGCATAAATAAGCCAAAAATGATCAAATTTGACATTTTTCGATAGAAAAAACATTTTTTGAAAATTTTCGATTTTTCAACATGAGAGTCATGACTATACAAATCATTGAAATTTTTATCCAAGTAAAACAATATGTATACAAAGAGGTCGTTTATGACTGGACAAAGAATAAATAAGCCAAAAATGATCAAATTTGACATTTTTCGATAAAAATAACATTTTTTGAAAATTTTCGATTTTTCAACATGAGAGTCATGACTATACAAATCATTGAAATTTTGATCCAAGTAAGTCAAAATGTATACATAGAGGTCCTTTATGACTGGACTAAGTATAAATAAGCCAAAAATGATCAAATTTGACATTTTTCGATAGAAAAAACATTTTTTGAAAATTTTCGATTTTTCAACATGAGAGTCATGACTATACAAATCATTGAAATTTTGATCCAAGTAAGTCAAACTGTGTACATAGAGGTCCTTCATGACTGGACTAAGTATAAACAAGCCAAAAATGATCAAATTTGACATTTTTCGATAGAAAAAACATTTTTTGAAAATTTTCGATTTTTCAACATGAGAGTCATGACTATACAAATCATTGAAATTTTGGTCCAAGTAAGTCAAAATGTATACATAGAGGTCGTTTATGACTGGACTAAGTATAAATAATCCAAAAATGATCAAATTTGACATTTTTCGATAGAAAAAACATTTTTTTTAAATTTTCGATTTTTCAACATGAGAGTCATGACTATACAAATCATTGAAATGTTGATCCAAGTAAGTCAAAATGTATACATAGAGGTCGTTTATGACTAGACTAAGTATAAATAAGCCAAAAATGAACAAATTTGACATCTTTCGATAGAAAAAACATTTTTTGAAAATTTTCGATTTTTCAACATGAGAGTCATGACTATACAAATCATTGAAATTTTGATCCAAGTAAAACAATATGTATACAAAGAGGTCGTTTATGACTGGACTAAGAATAAATAAGCCAAAAATGATCAAATTTGACATTTTTCGATAGAAAAAACATTTTTTGAAAATTTTCGATTTTTCAACATGAGAGTCATGACTATACAAATCATTGAAATTTTGATCCAAGTAAGTCAAAATGTATACATAGAGGTCCTTTATGACTGGACTAAGTATAAATAATCCAAAAATGATTAAATTTGACATTTTTCGATAGAAAAAACATTTTTTTAAAATTTTCGATTTTTCAACATGAGAGTCATGACTATACAACTCATTGAAATTTTGATCCAAGTAAGTCAAAATGTATACATAGAGGTCCTTTATGACTGGACTAAGTATAAATAAGCCAAAAATGATCAAATTTGACATTTTTCGATAGAAAAAACATTTTTTGAAAATTTCCGATTTTACAACTAGAATGTCATGACTATACAAATCATTGAAATTTTGATCCAAGTAAGTCAAAATGTATACATATAGGTCCTTTATGACTGGACTAAGTATAAATAAGCCAAAAATGATCAAATTTGACATTTTTCGATAGAAAAAACATTTTTTGAAAATTTCCGATTTTACAACTAGAATGTCATGACTATACAAATCATTGAAATTTTGATCCAAGTAAGTCAAAATGTATACATAGAGGTCCTTCATGACTGGACTAAGTATAAACAAGCCAAAAATGATCAAATCTGACATTTTTCGATAGAAAAAACATTTTTTGAGAATTTTCGATTTTTCAACATGAGAGTCATGACTATACAAATCATTGAAATTTTGATCCAAGTAAGTCAAAATGTATACATAGAGGTCCTTTATGACTGGACTAAGTATAAATAAGCCAAAAATGATCAAATTTGACATTTTTCGACAGAAAAAACATTTTTTGAAAATTTTCGATTTTTCAACATGAGAGTCATGGCTATACAAATCATTGAAATTTTGATCCAAGTAAGTCAAAATGTATACATAGAGGTCCTTCATGACTGGACTAAGTATAAATAAGCCAAAAATGATCAAATTTGACATTTTTCGATAGAAAAAACATTTTTTGAAAATTTTCGATTTTTCAACATGAGAGTCATGACTATACAAATTATTGAAATTTTGATCCAAGTAAGTCAAAATGTATACATAGAGGTCCTTCATGCCTGGACTAAGTATAAACAAGCCAAAAATGATCAAATTTGACATTTTTCGATAGAAAAAACATTTTTTGAGAATTTTCGATTTTTCAACATGAGAGTCATGACTATACAAATCATTGAAATGTTGACCCAAGTAAGTCAAAATGTATACATAGAGGTCGTTTATGACTGGACTAAGTATAAATAAGCCAAAAATGAACAAATTTGACATTTTTCGATAGAAAAAACATTTTTTGAAAATTTTCGATTTTTCAACATGAGAGTCATGACTATACAAATCATTGAAATGTTGATCCAAGTAAGTCAAAATGTATACATAGAGGTCGTTTATGACTAGACTAAGTATAAATAAGCCAAAAATGAACAAATTTGACATCTTTCGATAGAAAAAACATTTTTTGAAAATTTTCGATTTTTCAACATGAGAGTCATGACTATACAAATCATTGAAATTTTGATCCAAGTAAAACAATATGTATACAAAGAGGTCGTTTATGACTGGACTAAGAATAAATAAGCCAAAAATGATCAAATTTGACATTTTTCGATAGAAAAAACATTTTTTGAAAATTTTCGATTTTTCAACATGAGAGTCATGACTATACAAATCATTGAAATTTTGATCCAAGTAAGTCAAAATGTATACATAGAGGTCCTTTATGACTGGACTAAGTATAAATAAGCCAAAAATGATCAAATTTGACATTTTTCGATAGAAAAAACATTTTTTGAAAATTTTCGATTTTTTAACATGAGAGTCATGACTATACAAATCATTGAAATTTTGATCCAAGTAAGTCAAAATGTATACATAGAGGTCCTTTATGACTGGACTAAGTATAAATAAGCCAAAAATGATCAAATTTGACATTTTTCGATAGAAAAAACATTTTTTGAAAATTTTCGATTTTTTAACATGAGAGTCATGACTATACAAATCATTGAAATTTTGATCCAAGTAAGTCAAAATGTATACATAGAGGTCCTTCATGACTGGACTAAGTATAAACAAGTCAAAAATGATCAAATTTGACATTTTTCGATAGAAAAAACATTTTTTGAGAATTTTCGATTTTTCAACATGAGAGTCATGACTATACAAATCATTGAAATTTTGATCCAAGTAAGTCAAAATGTATACATAGAGGTCCTTCATGACTGGACTAAGTATAAACAAGCCAAAAATGATCAAATTTGACATTTTTCGATAGAAAAAACATTTTTTGAGAATTTTCGATTTTTCAACATGAGAGTCATGACTATACAAATCATTGAAATGTTGATCCAAGCAAGTCAAAATGTATACATAGAGGTCGTTTATGACTGGACTAAGTATAAATAAGCCAAAAATGAACAAATTTGACATTTTTCGATAGAAAAAACATTTTTTGAAAATTTTCGATTTTTCAACTAGAATGTCATTACTATACAAATCATTGAAATTTTGATCCAAATAAGTCAAAATGTATACATAGAGGTCGTTTATGACTGGACTAAGTATAAATAAGCCAAAAATGAACAAATTTGACATTTTTCGATAGAAAAAACATTTTTTGAAAATTTTCGATTTTTCAACATGAGAGTCATGACTATACAAATCATTGAAATGTTGATCCAAGTAAGTCAAAATGTATACATAGAGGTCGTTTATGACTAGACTAAGTATAAATAAGCCAAAAATGAACAAATTTGACATCTTTCGATAGAAAAAAACATTTTTTGAAAATTTTCGATTTTTCAACATGAGAGTCATGACTATACAAATCATTGAAATTTTGATCCAAGTAAAACAATATGTATACAAAGAGGTCGTTTATGACTGGACTAAGAATAAATAATCCAAAAATGATCAAATTTGACATTTTTCGATAGAAAAAACATTTTTTGAAAATTTTCGATTTTTCAACATGAGAGTCATGACTATACAAATCATTGAAATTTTGATCCAAGTAAGTCAAAATGTATACATAGAGGTCCTTTATGACTGGACTAAGTATAAATAAGCCAAAAATGATCAAATTTGACATTTTTCGATAGAAAAAACATTTTTTGAAAATTTTCGATTTTTTAACATGAGAGTCATGACTATACAAATCATTGAAATTTTGATCCAAGTAAGTCAAAATGTATACATAGAGGTCCTTCATGACTGGACTAAGTATAAACAAGTCAAAAATGATCAAATTTGACATTTTTCGATAGAAAAAACATTTTTTGAGAATTTTCGATTTTTCAACATGAGAGTCATGACTATACAAATCATTAAAATTTTGATCCAAGTAAGTCAAAATGTATACATAGAGGTCCTTCATGACTGGACTAAGTATAAACAAGCCAAAAATGATCAAATTTGACATTTTTCGATAGAAAAAACATTTTTTGAGAATTTTCGATTTTTCAACATGAGAGTCATGACTATACAAATCATTGAAATGTTGATCCAAGCAAGTCAAAATGTATACATAGAGGTCGTTTATGACTGGACTAAGTATAAATAAGCCAAAAATGAACAAATTTGACATTTTTCGATAGAAAAAACATTTTTTGAAAATTTTCGATTTTTCAACTAGAATGTCATTACTATACAAATCATTGAAATTTTGATCCAAATAAGTCAAAATGTATACATGGAGGTCGTTTATGACTGGACTAAGTATAAATAAGCCAAAAATGAACAAATTTGACATTTTTCGATAGAAAAAAACATTTTTTGAAAATTTTCGATTTTTCAACAAGAATGTCATGACTATACAAATCATTGAAATTTTGATCCAAGTAAGTCAAAATGTATACATAGAGGTCCTTTATGACTGGACTAAGTAAAAATAAGCCAAAAATTATCAAATTTGACATTTTTCGATAGAAAAAACATTTTTTGAAAATTTTCGATTTTTCAACATGAGAGTCATGACTATACAAATCATTGAAATTTTGATCCAAGTAAGTCAAAATGTATACATAGAGGTCCTTTATGACTGGACTAAGTATAAATAAGCCAAAAATGATCAAATTTGACATTTTTCGATAGAAAAAACATTTTTTGAAAATTTTCGATTTTTTAACATGAGAGTCATGACTATACAAATCATTGAAATTTTGATCCAAGTAAGTCAAAATGTATACATAGAGGTCCTTCATGACTGGACTAAGTATAAACAAGTCAAAAATGATCAAATTTGACATTTTTCGATAGAAAAAACATTTTTTGAGAATTTTCGATTTTTCAACATGAGAGTCATGACTATACAAATCATTGAAATTTTGATCCAAGTTAGTCAAAATGTATACATAGAGGTCCTTTATGACTGGACTAAGTATAAATAAGCCAAAAATGATCAAATTTGACATTTTTCGACAGAAAAAACATTTTTTGAAAATTTTCGATTTTTCAACATGAGAGTCATGGCTATACAAATCATTGAAATTTTGATCCAAGTAAGTCAAAATGTATACATAGAGGTCCTTCATGACTGGACTAAGTATAAATAAGCCAAAAATGATCAAATTTGACATTTTTCGATAGAAAAAACATTTTTTGAAAATTTTCGATTTTTCAACATGAGAGTCATGACTATACAAATCATTGAAATTTTGATCCAAGTAAGTCAAAATGTATACATAGAGGTCCTTCATGACTGGACTAAGTATAAACAAGCCAAAAATGATCAAATTTGACATTTTTCGATAGAAAAAACATTTTTTGAGAATTTTCGATTTTTCAACATGAGAGTCATGACTATACAAATCATTGAAATGTTGATCCAAGCAAGTCAAAATGTATACATAGAGGTCGTTTATGACTGGACTAAGTATAAATAAGCCAAAAATGAACAAATTTGACATTTTTCGATAGAAAAAACATTTTTTGAAAATTTTCGATTTTTCAACAAGAATGTCATGACTATACAAATCATTGAAATTTTGATCCAAGTAAGTCAAAATGTATACATAGAGGTCCTTTATGACTGGACTAAGTAAAAATAAGCCAAAAATTATCAAATTTGACATTTTTCGATAGAAAAAACATTTTTTGAAAATTTTCGATTTTTCAACTAGAATGTCATGACTATACAAATCATTGAAATTTTGATCCAACTAGGTCAAAATGTATACATAGAGGTCCTTTATGACTGGACTAAGTACAAATAAGCCCAAAATGGTCAAATTTGACATTTTTCGATAGATAAATCATTTTTTGAAAATTTTCGATTTTGCAACATGAGAGTCATGACTATACAAATCACTGAAATTTTGCTTCAAGTAAGGCAAAATGTATACATAGAGGTAGTTTATGACTAGACTAAGTATAAATAAGCCAAAAATGCTCAAATTTGACATTTTTCGACAGAAAAAACATTTTTTGAAAATTTTCGATTTTTCAACATGAGAGTCATGACTATACAAATCATTGAAATTTTGATCCAAGTAATTCAAAATGTATACATAGAGGTACTTCATGCCTGGACTAAGTATAAATAAGCCAAAAATGATCAAATTTGACATTTTTCGATAGAAAAAAACATTTTTTGAAAATTTTCGATTTTTCAACATGAGAGTCATGACTATACAAATCATTGAAATTTTGATCCAAGTAAGTCAAAATGTATACATAGAGGTCCTTTATGACTGGACTAAGTATAAATAAGCCAAAAATGATCAAATTTGACATTTTTCGATAGAAAAAACATTTTTTGAAAATTTTCGATTTTTCAACATGAGAGTCATGACTATACAAATCATTGAAATTTTGATCCAAGTAAGTCAAAATGTATACATAGAGGTCCTTCATGACTGGACTAAGTATAAACAAGCCAAAAATGATCAAATTTGACATTTTTCGATAGAAAAAACATTTTTTGAGAATTTTCGATTTTTCAACATGAGAGTCATGACTATACAAATCATTGAAATTTTGATCCAAGTAAGTCAAAATGTATACATAGAGGTCCTTTATGACTGGACTAAGTATAAATAAGCCAAAAATGATCAAATTTGACATTTTTCGACAGAAAAAACATTTTTTGAAAATTTTCGATTTTTCAACATGAGAGTCATGGCTATACAAATCATTGAAATTTTGATCCAAGTAAGTCAAAATGTATACATAGAGGTCCTTCATGACTGGACTAAGTATAAATAAGCCAAAAATGATCAAATTTGACATTTTTCGATAGAAAAAATTTTTTTTTTATTTTCGATTTTTCAACATGAGAGTCATGACTATACAAATCATTGAAATTTTGATCCAAGTAAGTCAAAATGTATACATAGAGGTCGTTTATGACTGGACTAAGTATAAATAATCCAAAAATGATCAAATTTGACATTTTTCGATAGAAAAAACATTTTTTTAAAATTTTCGATTTTTCAACATGAGAGTCATGACTATACAAATCATTGAAATGTTGATCCAAGTAAGTCAAAATGTAAACATAGAGGTCGTTTATGACTGGACTAAGTATAAATAAGCCAAAAATGAACAAATTTGACATTTTTCGATAGAAAAAACATTTTTTGAAAATTTTCGATTTTTCAACTAGAATGTCATTACTATACAAATCATTGAAATTTTGATCCAAATAAGTCAAAATGTATACATGGAGGTCGTTTATGACTGGACTAAGTATAAATAAGCCAAAAATGAACAAATTTGACATTTTTCGATAGAAAAAACATTTTTTGAAAATTTTCGATTTTTCAACAAGAATGTCATGACTATACAAATCATTGAAATTTTGATCCAACTAGGTCAAAATGTATACAAAAAGGTCCTTTATGACTGGACTAAGTATAAACAAGCCAAAAATGATCAAATTTGACATTTTTCGATAGAAAAAAATTTTTTTGAAAATTTCCGATTTTTCAACATGAGAGTCATGACTATACAAATCATTGAACTTTTAATCCAAGCAAGTCAGAATTTATACATAGAGGTTCTTTATGACTGGGCTAAGTATAAATAAGCCAAAAATGATCAAATTTGACATTTTTCGATAGAAAAAACATTTTTTGAAAACTTCCGATTTTACAACTAGAATGTCATGACTATACAAATCATTGAAATTTTGATCCAAGTAAGTCAAAATGTATACATAGAGGTCGTTTATGACTGGACTAAGTATAAATAAGCCAAAAATGATCAAATTTGACATTTTTCGATAGAAAAAACATTTTTTGAAAATTTTCGATTTTTCAACATGAGAGTCATGACTATACAAATCATTGAAATTTTGATCCAAGTAAGTCAAAATGTATACATAGAGGTCCTTTATGACTGGACTAAGTATAAATAAGCCAAAAATGATCAAATTTGACATTTTTCGATAGAAAAAACATTTTTTGAAAATTTTCGATTTTTTAACATGAGAGTCATGACTATACAAATCATTGAAATTTTGATCCAAGTAAGTCAAAATGTATACATAGAGGTCCTTCATGACTGGACTAAGTATAAACAAGCCAAAAATGATCAAATTTGACATTTTTCGATAGAAAAAACATTTTTTGAGAATTTTCGATTTTTCAACATGAGAGTCATGACTATACAAATCATTGAAATTTTGATCCAAGTAAGTCAAAATGTATACATAGAGGTCCTTTATGACTGGACTAAGTATAAATAAGCCAAAAATGATCAAATTTGACATTTTTCGACAGAAAAAACATTTTTTGAAAATTTTCGATTTTTCAACATGAGAGTCATGGCTATACAAATCATTGAAATTTTGATCCAAGTAAGTCAAAATGTATACATAGAGGTCCTTCATGACTGGACTAAGTATAAATAAGCCAAAAATGATCAAATTTGACATTTTTCGATAGAAAAAACATTTTTTGAAAATTTTCGATTTTTCAACATGAGAGTCATGACTATACAAATCATTGAAATTTTGATCCAAGTAAGTCAAAATGTATACATAGAGGTCCTTCATGACTGAACTAAGTATAAACAAGCCAAAAATGATCAAATTTGACATTTTTCGATAGAAAAAATTTTTTTTTTATTTTCGATTTTTCAACATGAGAGTCATGACTATACAAATCATTGAAATTTTGATCCAAGTAAGTCAAAATGTATACATAGAGGTCGTTTATGACTGGATTAAGTATAAATAATCCAAAAATGATCAAATTTGACATTTTTCGATAGAAAAAACATTTTTTTAAAATTTTCGATTTTTCAACATGAGAGTCATGACTATACAAATCATTGAAATGTTGATCCAAGTAAGTCAAAATATATACATAGAGGTCGTTTATGACTGGACTAAGTATAAATAAGCCAAAAATGAACAAATTTGACATTTTTCGATAGAAAAAACATTTTTTGAAAATTTTCGATTTTTCAACTAGAATGTCATTACTATACAAATCATTGAAATTTTGATCCAAATAAGTCAAAATGTATACATGGAGGTCGTTTATGACTGGACTAAGTATAAATAAGCCAAAAATGAACAAATTTGACATTTTTCGATAGAAAAAACATTTTTTGAAAATTTTCGATTTTTCAACAAGAATGTCATGACTATACAAATCATTGAAATTTTGATCCAAGTAAGTCAAAATGTATACATAGAGGTCCTTTATGACTGGACTAAGTAAAAATAAGCCAAAAATTATCAAATTTGACATTTTTCGATAGAAAAAACATTTTTTGAAAATTTTCGATTTTTCAACTAGAATGTCATGACTATACAAATCATTGAAATTTTGATCCAACTAGGTCAAAATGTATACAAAAAGGTCCTTTATGACTGGACTAAGTATAAACAAGCCAAAAATGATCAAATTTGACATTTTTCGATAGAAAAAAATTTTTTTGAAAATTTCCGATTTTTCAACATGAGAGTCATGACTATACAAATCATTGAACTTTTAATCCAAGCAAGTCAGAATTTATACATAGAGGTTCTTTATGACTGGGCTAAGTATAAATAAGCCAAAAATGATCAAATTTGACATTTTTCGATAGAAAAAACATTTTTTGAAAACTTCCGAATTTACAACTAGAATGTCATGACTATACAAATCATTGAAATTTTGATCCAAGTAAGTCAAAATGTATACATAGAGGTCGTTTATGACTGGACTAAGTATAAATAAGCCAAAAATGATCAAATTTGACATTTTTCGATAGAAAAAACATTTTTTGAAAATTTCCGATTTTACAACTAGAATGTCATGACTATAAAAATCATTGAAATTTTGATCCAAGTAAGTCAAAATGTATACATAGAGGTCGTTTATGACTAGACTAAGTGTAAATAAGCCAAAAATGCTCAAATTTGACATTTTTCGACAGAAAAAACATTTTTTGAAAATTTTCGATTTTTCAACATGAGAGTCATGACTATACAAATCATTGAAATGTTGATCCAAGTAAGTCAAAATATATACATAGAGGTCGTTTATGACTGGACTAAGTATAAATAAGCCAAAAATGAACAAATTTGACATTTTTCGATAGAAAAAACATTTTTTGAAAATTTTCGATTTTTCAACTAGAATGTCATTACTATACAAATCATTGAAATTTTGATCCAAATAAGTCAAAATGTATACATGGAGGTCGTTTATGACTGGACTAAGTATAAATAAGCCAAAAATGAACAAATTTGACATTTTTCGATAGAAAAAACATTTTTTGAAAATTTTCGATTTTTCAACAAGAATGTCATGACTATACAAATCATTGAAATTTTGATCCAAGTAAGTCAAAATGTATACATAGAGGTCCTTTATGACTGGACTAAGTAAAAATAAGCCAAAAATTATCAAATTTGACATTTTTCGATAGAAAAAACATTTTTTGAAAATTTTCGATTTTTCAACTAGAATGTCATGACTATACAAATCATTGAAATTTTGATCCAACTAGGTCAAAATGTATACAAAAAGGTCCTTTATGACTGGACTAAGTATAAACAAGCCAAAAATGATCAAATTTGACATTTTTCGATAGAAAAAAATTTTTTTGAAAATTTCCGATTTTTCAACATGAGAGTCATGACTATACAAATCATTGAACTTTTAATCCAAGCAAGTCAGAATTTATACATAGAGGTTCTTTATGACTGGGCTAAGTATAAATAAGCCAAAAATGATCAAATTTGACATTTTTCGATAGAAAAAACATTTTTTGAAAACTTCCGATTTTACAACTAGAATGTCATGACTATACAAATCATTGAAATTTTGATCCAAGTAAGTCAAAATGTATACATAGAGGTCGTTTATGACTGGACTAAGTATAAATAAGCCAAAAATGATCAAATTTGACATTTTTCGATAGAAAAAACATTTTTTGAAAATTTCCGATTTTACAACTAGAATGTCATGACTATAAAAATCATTGAAATTTTGATCCAAGTAAGTCAAAATGTATACAAAGAGGTCGTTTATGACTAGACTAAGTATAAATAAGCCAAAAATGCTCAAATTTGACATTTTTCGACAGAAAAAACATTTTTTGAAAATTTTCGATTTTTCAACATGAGAGTCATGACTATACAAATCATTGAAATTTTGATCCAAGTAATTCAAAATGTATACATAGAGGTACTTCATGCCTGGACTAAGTATAAATAAGCCAAAAATGATCAAATTTGACATTTTTCGATAGAAAAAACATTTTTTGAAAATTTTCGATTTTTCAACATGAGAGTCATGACTATACAAATCATTGAAATTTTGATCCAAGTAAGTCAAAATGTATACATAGAGGTCCTTTATGACTGGACTAAGCATAAATAAGCCAAAAATGATCAAATTTGACATTTTTCGATAGAAAAAACATTTTTTGAAAATTTTCGATTTTTCAACATGAGAGTCATGACTATACAAATCATTGAAATTTTGATCCAAGTAAAACAATATGTATACAAAGAGGTCGTTTATGACTGGACTAAGAATAAATAAGCCAAAAATGATCAAATTTGACATTTTTCGATAGAAATAACATTTTTTGAAAATTTTCGATTATTCAACATGAGAGTCATGACTATACAAATCATTGAAATTTTGATCCAAGTAAGTCAAAATGTATACATAGAGGTCCTTTATGGCTGGACTAAGTATAAATAAGCCAAAAATGATCAAATTTGACATTTTTCGATAGAAAAAACATTTTTTTAAAATTTTCGATTTTTCAACATGAGAGTCATGACTATACAAATCATTGAAATGTTGATCCAAGTAAGTCAAAATATATACATAGAGGTCGTTTATGACTGGACTAAGTATAAATAAGCCAAAAATGAACAAATTTGACATTTTTCGATAGAAAAAACATTTTTTGAAAATTTTCGATTTTTCAACTAGAATGTCATTACTATACAAATCATTGAAATTTTGATCCAAATAAGTCAAAATGTATACATGGAGGTCGTTTATGACTGGACTAAGTATAAATAAGCCAAAAATGAACAAATTTGACATTTTTCGATAGAAAAAACATTTTTTGAAAATTTTCGATTTTTCAACAAGAATGTCATGACTATACAAATCATTGAAATTTTGATCCAAGTAAGTCAAAATGTATACATAGAGGTCCTTTATGACTGGACTAAGTAAAAATAAGCCAAAAATTATCAAATTTGACATTTTTCGATAGAAAAAACATTTTTTGAAAATTTTCGATTTTTCAACTAGAATGTCATGACTATACAAATCATTGAAATTTTGATCCAACTAGGTCAAAATGTATACAAAAAGGTCCTTTATGACTGGACTAAGTATAAACAAGCCAAAAATGATCAAATTTGACATTTTTCGATAGAAAAAAATTTTTTTGAAAATTTCCGATTTTTCAACATGAGAGTCATGACTATACAAATCATTGAACTTTTAATCCAAGCAAGTCAGAATTTATACATAGAGGTTCTTTATGACTGGGCTATGTATAAATAAGCCAAAAATGATCAAATTTGACATTTTTCGATAGAAAAAAACATTTTTTGAAAACTTCCGATTTTACAACTAGAATGTCATGACTATACAAATCATTGAAATTTTGATCCAAGTAAGTCAAAATGTATACATAGAGGTCGTTTATGACTGGACTAAGTATAAATAAGCCAAAAATGATCAAATTTGACATTTTTCGATAGAAAAAACATTTTTTGAAAATTTCCGATTTTACAACTAGAATGTCATGACTATAAAAATCATTGAAATTTTGATCCAAGTAAGTCAAAATGTATACATAGAGGTCCTTTATGACTGGACTAAGTACAAATAAGCCCAAAATGGTCAAATTTGACATTTTTCGATAGATAAATCATTTTTTGAAAATTTTCGATTTTGCAACATGAGAGTCATGACTATACAAATCACTGAAATTTTGCTTCAAGTAAGGCAAAATGTATACATAGAGGTCGTTTATGACTAGACTAAGTATAAATAAGCCAAAAATGCTCAAATTTGACATTTTTCGACAGAAAAAACATTTTTTGAAAATTTTCGATTTTTCAACATGAGAGTCATGACTATACAAATCATTGAAATTTTGATCCAAGTAATTCAAAATGTATACATAGAGGTACTTCATGCCTGGACTAAGTATAAATAAGCCAAAAATGATCAAATTTGACATTTTTCGATAGAAAAAACATTTTTTGAAAATTTTCGATTTTTCAACATGAGAGTCATGACTATACAAATCATTGAAATTTTGATCCAAGTAAGTCAAAATGTATACATAGAGGTCCTTTATGACTGGACTAAGCATAAATAAGCCAAAAATGATCAAATTTGACATTTTTCGATAGAAAAAACATTTTTTGAAAATTTTCGATTTTTCAACATGAGAGTCATGACTATACAAATCATTGAAATTTTGATCCAAGTAAAACAATATGTATACAAAGAGGTCGTTTATGACTGGACTAAGAATAAATAAGCCAAAAATGATCAAATTTGACATTTTTCGATAGAAATAACATTTTTTGAAAATTTTCGATTTTTCAACATGAGAGTCATGACTATACAAATCATTGAAATTTTGATCCAAGTAAGTCAAAATGTATACATAGAGGTCCTTTATGGCTGGACTAAGTATAAATAAGCCAAAAATGATCAAATTTGACATTTTTCGATAGAAAAAACATTTTTTGAAAATTTTCGATTTTTCAACATGAGAGTCATGACTATACAAATCATTGAAATTTTGATCCAAGTAAGTCAAAATGTATACATAGAGGTCCTTCATGACTGGACTAAGTATAAACAAGCCAAAAATGATCAAATTTGACATTTTTCGATAGAAAAAACATTTTTTGAAAATTTTCGATTTTTCAACATGAGAGTCATGACTATACAAATCATTGAAATTTTGATCCAAGTAAGTCAAAATGTATACATAGAGGTCGTTTATGACTGGACTAAGTATAAATAATCCAAAAATGATCAAATTTGACATTTTCCGATAGAAAAAACATTTTTTTTAAATTTTCGATTTTTCAAAATGAGAGTCATGACTATACAAATCATTTAAATGTTGATCCAAGTAAGTCAAAATGTATACATAGAGGTCGTTTATGACTAGACTAAGTATAAATAAGCCAAAAATGAACAAATTTGACATTTTTCGATAGAAAAAACATTTTTTGAAAATTTTCAAATTTTCAACATGAGAGTCATGACTGTACAAATCATTGAAATTTTGATCCAAGTAAAACAATATGTATACAAAGAGGTCGTTTATGACTGGACTAAGAATAAATAAGCCAAAAATGATCAAATTTGACATTTTTCGATAGAAAAAACATTTTTTGAAAATTTTCGATTTTTCAACATGAGAGTCATGACGATACAAATCATTGAAATTTTGATCCAAGTAAGTCAAAATGTATACATAGAGGTCCTTTATGACTGGACTAAGTATAAATAAGCCAAAAATGATCAAATTTGACATTTTTCGATAGAAAAATCATTTTTTGAAAATTTTCGATTTTTTAACATGAGAGTCATGACTATACAAATCATTGAAATTTTGATCCAAGTAAGTCAAAATGTATACATAGAGGTCCTTCATGACTGGACTAAGTATAAACAAGCCAAAAATGATCAAATTTGACATTTTTCGATAGAAAAAACATTTTTTGAAAATTTTCGATTTTTCAATATGAGAGTCATGACTATACAAATCATTGAAATGTTGATCCAAGTAAGTCAAAATGTTTACATAGAGGTCCTTTATGACTGGACTAAGTATAAATAAGCCAAAAATGATCAAATTTGACATTTTTCGACAGAAAAAACATTTTTTGAAAATTTTCGATTTTTCAACATGAGAGTCATGACTATACAAATCATTGAAATTTTGATCCAAGTAAGTCAAAATGTATACATAGAGGTCCTTTATGACTGGACTAAGCATAAATAAGCCAAAAATGATCAAATTTGACATTTTTCGATAGAAAAAAACATTTTTTGAAAATTTTCGATTTTTCAACATGAGAGTCATGACTATACAAATCATTGAAATTTTGATCCAAGTAAAACAATATGTATACAAAGAGGTCGTTTATGACTGGACTAAGAATAAATAAGCCAAAAATGATCAAATTTGACATTTTTCGATAGAAATAACATTTTTTGAAAATTTTCGATTTTTCATCATGAGAGTCATGACTATACAAATCATTGAAATTTTGATCCAAGTAAAACAATATGTATACAAAGAGGTCGTTTATGACTGGACTAAGAATAAATAAGCCAAAAATGATCAAATTTGACATTTTTCGATAGAAAAAACATTTTTTTTAAATTTTCGATTTTTCAACATGAGAGTCATGACTATACAAATCATTGAAATGTTGATCCAAGTAAGTCAAAATGTATACATAGAGGTCGTTTATGACTAGACTAAGTATAAATAAGCCAAAAATGAACAAATTTGACATTTTTCGATAGAAAAAACATTTTTTGAAAATTTGCGATTTTTCAACATGAGAGTCATGACTATACAAATAATTGAAATTTTGATCCAAGTAAAACAATATGTATACAAAGAGGTCGTTTATGACTGGACTAAGAATAAATAAGCCAAAAATGATCAAATTTGACATTTTTCGATAGAAATAACATTTTTTGAAAATTTTCGATTTTTCAACATGAGAGTCATGACTATACAAATCATTGAAATTTTGATCCAAGTAAGTCAAAATGTATACATAGAGGTCCTTTATGGCTGGACTAAGTATAAATAAGCCAAAAATGATCAAATTTGACATTTTTCGATAGAAAAAACATTTTTTGAAAATTTTCGATTTTTCAACATGAGAGTCATGACTATACAAATCATTGAAATTTTGATCCAAGTAAGTCAAAATGTATACATAGAGGTCCTTCATGACTGGACTAAGTATAAACAAGCCAAAAATGATCAAATTTGACATTTTTCGATAGAAAAAAACATTTTTTGAAAATTTTCGATTTTTCAACATGAGAGTCATGACTATACAAATCATTGAAATTTTGATCCAAGTAAGTCAAAATGTATACATAGAGGTCGATTATGACTGGACTAAGTATAAATAATCCAAAAATGATCAAATTTGACATTTTCCGATAGAAAAAACATTTTTTTTAAATTTTCGATTTTTCAATATGAGAGTCATGACTATACAAATCATTGAAATGTTGATCCAAGTAAGTCAAAATGTATACATAGAGGTCGTTTATGACTAGACTAAGTATAAATAAGCCAAAAATGAACAAATTTGACATTTTTCGATAGAAAAAACATTTTTTGAAAATTTTCAATTTTTCAACATGAGAGTCATGACTGTACAAATCATTGAAATTTTGATCCAAGTAAAACAATATGTATACAAAGAGGTCGTTTATGACTGGACTAAGAATAAATAAGCCAAAAATGATCAAATTTGACATTTTTCGATAGAAAAAACATTTTTTGAAAATTTTCGATTTTTCAACATGAGAGTCATGACGATACAAATCATTGAAATTTTGATCCATGTAAGTCAAAATGTATACATAGAGGTCCTTTATGACTGGACTAAGTATAAATAAGCCAAAAATGATCAAATTTGACATTTTTCGATAGAAAAATCATTTTTTGAAAATTTTCGATTTTTCAATATGAGAGTCATGACTATACAAATCATTGAAATGTTGATCCAAGTAAGTCAAAATGTTTACATAGAGGTCCTTTATTACTGGACTAAGTATAAATAAGCCAAAAATGATCAAATTTGACATTTTTCGACAGAAAAAACATTTTTTGAAAATTTTCGATTTTTCAACATGAGAGTCATGACTATACAAATCATTGAAATTTTGATCCAAGTAAGTCAAAATGTATACATAGAGGTCCTTTATGACTGGACTAAGCATAAATAAGCCAAAAATGATCAAATTTGACATTTTTCGATAGAAAAAACATTTTTTGAAAATTTTCGATTTTTCAACATGAGAGTCATGACTATACAAATCATTGAAATTTTGATCCAAGTAAAACAATATGTATACAAAGAGGTCGTTTATGACTGGACTAAGAATAAATAAGCCAAAAATGATCAAATTTGACATTTTTCGATAGAAATAACATTTTTTGAAAATTTTCGATTTTTCATCATGAGAGTCATGACTATACAAATAATTGAAATTTTGATCCAAGTAAAACAATATGTATACAAAGAGGTCGTTTATGACTGGACTAAGAATAAATAAGCCAAAAATGATCAAATTTGACATTTTTCGATAGAAAAAACATTTTTTTTAAATTTTCGATTTTTCAACATGAGAGTCATGACTATACAAATCATTGAAATGTTGATCCAAGTAAGTCAAAATGTATACATAGAGGTCGTTTATGACTAGACTAAGTATAAATAAGCCAAAAATGAACAAATTTGACATTTTTCGATAGAAAAAACATTTTTTGAAAATTTGCGATTTTTCAACATGAGAGTCATGACTATACAAATAATTGAAATTTTGATCCAAGTAAAACAATATGTATACAAAGAGGTCGTTTATGACTGGACTAAGAATAAATAAGCCAAAAATGATCAAATTTGACATTTTTCGATAGAAAAAACATTTTTTGAAAATTTTCGATTTTTCAACATGAGAGTCATGACTATACAAATCATTGAAATTTTGATCCAAGTAAGTCAAAATGTATACATAGAGGTCCTTTATGACTGGACTAAGTATAAATAAGCCAAAAATGATCAAATTTGACATTTTTCGACAGAAAAAACATTTTTTGAAAATTTTCGATTTTTCAACATGAGAGTCATGGCTATACAAATCATTGAAATTTTGATCCAAGTAAGTCAAAATGTATACATAGAGGTCCTTCATGACTGGACTAAGTATAAATAAGCCAAAAATGATCAAATTTGACATTTTTCGATAGAAAAAACATTTTTTGAAAATTTTCGATTTTTCAACATGAGAGTCATGACTATACAAATCATTGAAATTTTGATCCACGTAAGTCAAAATGTATACATAGAGGTCCTTCATGACTGGACTAAGTATAAACAAGCCAAAAATGATCAAATTTGACATTTTTCGATAGAAAAAACATTTTTTGAAAATTTTCGATTTTTCAACATGAGAGTCATGACTATACAAATCATTGAAATTTTGATCCAAGTAAGTCAAAATGTATACATAGAGGTCCTTTATGACTGGACTAAGTATAAATAAGCCAAAAATGATCAAATTTGACATTTTTCGACAGAAAAAACATTTTTTGAAAATTTTCGATTTTTCAACATGAGAGTCATGGCTATACAAATCATTGAAATTTTGATCCAAGTAAGTCAAAATGTATACATAGAGGTCCTTCATGACTGGACTAAGTATAAATAAGCCAAAAATGATCAAATTTGACATTTTTCGATAGAAAAAACATTTTTTGAAAATTTTCGATTTTTCAACTAGAATGTCATGACTATACAAATCATTGAAATTTTGATCCAAGTAAAACAATATGTATACAAAGAGGTCGTTTATGACTGGACTAAGAATAAATAAGCCAAAAATGATCAAATTTGACATTTTTCGATAGAAAAAACATTTTTTGAAAATTTTCGATTTTTCAACATGAGAGTCATGACTATACAAATCATTGAAATTTTGATCCAAGTAAGTCAAAATGTATACATAGAGGTCCTTTATGACTGGACTAAGTATAAATAAGCCAAAAATGATCAAATTTGACATTTTTCGACAGAAAAAACATTTTTTGAAAATTTTCGATTTTTCAACATGAGAGTCATGGCTATACAAATCATTGAAATTTTGATCCAAGTAAGTCAAAATGTATACATAGAGGTCCTTCATGACTGGACTAAGTATAAATAAGCCAAAAATGATCAAATTTGACATTTTTCGATAGAAAAAACATTTTTTGAAAATTTTCGATTTTTCAACATGAGAGTCATGACTATACAAATCATTGAAATTTTGATCCAAGTAAGTCAAAATGTATACATAGAGGTCCTTCATGACTGGACTAAGTATAAACAAGCCAAAAATGATCAAATTTGACATTTTTCGACAGAAAAAACATTTTTTGAAAATTTTCGATTTTTCAACATGAGAGTCATGACTATACAAATCATTGAAATTTTGATCCAAGTAAGTCAAAATGTATACATAGAGGTCGTTTATGACTGGACTAAGTATAAATAATCCAAAAATGATCAAATTTGACATTTTTCGATAGAAAAAACATTTTTTGAAAACTTCCGATTTTACAACTAGAATGTCATGACTATACAAATCATTGAAATTTTGATCCAACTAGGTCAAAATGTATACAAAGAGGTCCTTTATGATTGGACTAAGTATAAACAAGCCAAAAATGATCAAATTTGACATTTTTCGATAGAAAAAAAATTTTTTGAAAATTTCCGATTTTTCAACATGAGAGTCATGACTATACAAATCATTGAACTTTTGATCCAAGCTAGTCAGAATTTATACATAGAGGTTCTTTATGACTGGGCTAAGTATAAATAAGCCAAAAATGATCAAATTTGACATTTTTCGATAGAAAAAACATTTTTTGAAAACTTCCGATTTTACAACTAGAATGTCATGACTATACAAATCATTGAAATTTTGATCCAAGTAAGTCAAAATTTATACATAGAGGTCCTTTATGACTGGACTAAGTATAAATAAGCCAAAAATGATCAAATTTGACATTTTTCGATAGAAAAAACATTTTTTGAAAATTTCCGATTTTACAACTAAAATGTCATGACTATAAAAATCATTGAAATTTTGATCCAAGTAAGTCAAAATGTATACATAGAGGTCCTTTATGACTGGACTAAGTACAAATAAGCCCAAAATGGTCAAATTTGACATTTTTCGATAGATAAATCATTTTTTGAAAATTTTCGATTTTGCAACATGAGAGTCATGACTATACAAATCACTGAAATTTTGCTTCAAGTAAGGCAAAATGTATACATAGAGGTCGTTTATGACTAGTTTAAGTATAAATAAGCCAAAAATGCTCAAATTTGACATTTTTCGACAGAAAAAACATTTTTTGAAAATTTTCGATTTTTCAACATGAGAATCATGACTATACAAATCATTGAAATTTTGATCCAAGTAAGTCAAAATGTATACATAGAGGTCCTTCATGACTGGACTAAGTAAAAATAAGCCAAAAATGATCAAATTTGACATTTTTCGATAGAAAAAACATTTTTTGAAAATTTTCGATTTTTCAATATGAGAGTCATGACTATACAAATCATTGAAATTTTGATCCAAGTAAGTCTAAATGTATACATAGAGGTCCTTTATGACTGGACTAAGTATAAATAAGCCAAAAATGATCAAATTTGACATTTTTCGATAGAAAAAACATTTTTTGAAAATTTTCGATTTTACAACATGAGAGTCATGACTATACAAATCATTGAAATTTGGATCCAACTAAGTCAAAATGTATACATAGGGGTCCTTTATGACTGGACTAAGTATAAATAAGCCAAAAATGATCAAATTTGACATTTTTCGACAGAAAAAACATTTTTTGAAAATTTTCGATTTTTCAACATGAGAGTCATGACTATACAAATCATTGAAATTTTGATCCAAGTAAGTCAAAATGTATACATAGAGGTCCTTCATGACTGGACTAAGTATAAATAAGCCAAAAATGATCAAATTTGACATTTTTCGATAGAAAAAACATTTTTTGAAAATTTTCGATTTTTCAACATGAGAGTCATGACTATACAAATCATTGAAATTTTGATCCAAGTAAGTCAAAATGTATACATAGAGGTCCTTCATGACTGGACTAAGTATAAACAAGCCAAAAATGATCAAATTTGACATTTTTCGATAGAAAAAACATTTTTTGAAAATTTCCGATTTTTCAACATGAGAGTCATGACTATACAAATCATTGAAATTTTGCTCCAAGTAAGTCAAACTGTATACATAGAGGTCGTTTATGACTGGACTAAGTATCAATAATCCAAAAATGATCAAATTTGACATTTTTCGATAGAAAAAACATTTTTTGAAAACTTCCGATTTTACAACTAGAATGTCATGACTATACAAATCATTGAAATTTTGATCCAACTAGGTCAAAATGTATACAAAGAGGTCCTTTATGATTGGACTAAGTATAAACAAGCCAAAAATGATCAAATTTGACATTTTTCGATAGAAAAAAAATTTTTTGAAAATTTCCGATTTTTCAACATGAGAGTCATGACTATACAAATCATTGAACTTTTGATCCAAGCAAGTCAGAATTTATACATAGAGGTTCTTTATGACTGGGCTAAGTATAAATAAGCCAAAAATGATCAAATTTGACATTTTTCGATAGAAAAAACATTTTTTGAAAACTTCCGATTTTACAACTAGAATGTCATGACTATACAAATCATTGAAATTTTGATCCAAGTAAGTCAAAATGTATACATAGAGGTCGTTTATGACTGGACTAAGTATAAATAAGCCAAAAATGATCAAATTTGACATTTTTCGATAGAAAAAAACATTTTTTGAAAATTTCCGATTTTACAACTAAAATGTCATGACTATAAAAATCATTGAAATTTTGATCCAAGTAAGTCAAAATGTATACATTGAGGTCCTTTATGACTGGACTAAGTACAAATAAGCCCAAAATGGTCAAATTTGACATTTTTCGATAGATAAATCATTTTTTGAAAATTTTCGATTTTGCAACATGAGAGTCATGACTATACAAATCACTGAAATTTTGCTTCAAGTAAGGCAAAATGTATACATAGAGGTCGTTTATGACTAGACTAAGTATAAATAAGCCAAAAATGCTCAAATTTGACATTTTTCGACAGAAAAAACATTTTTTGAAAATTTTCGATTTTTCAACATGAGAATCATGACTATACAAATCATTGAAATTTTGATCCAAGTAAGTCAAAATGTATACATAGAGGACCTTCATGACTGGACTAAGTATAAATAAGCCAAAAATGATCAAATTTGACATTTTTCGATAGAAAAAACATTTTTTGAAAATTTTCGATTTTTCAATATGAGAGTCATGACTATACAAATCATTGAAATTTTGATCCAAATAAGTCTAAATGTATACATAGAGGTCCTTCATGACTGGACTAAGTATAAATAAGCCAAAAATGATCAAATTTGACATTTTTCGATAGAAAAAACATTTTTTGAAAATTTTCGATTTTTCAACTAGAATGTCATGACTATACAAATCATTGAAATTTTGATACAAGTAAGTCAAAATGTATACATAGAGGTCCTTTATGACTGGACTAAGTATAAATAAGCCAAAAATGATCAAATTTGACATTTTTCGATAGAAAAAACATTTTTTGAAAATTTTCGATTTTACAACATGAGAGTCATGACTATACAAATCATTGAAATTTTGATCCAACTAAGTCAAAATGTATACATAGGGGTCCTTTATGACTGGACTAAGTATAAATAAGCCAAAAATGATCAAATTTGATATTTTTCGACAGAAAAAACATTTTTTGAAAATTTTCGATTTTTCAACATGAGAGTCATGACTATACAAATCATTGAAATTTTGATCCAAGTAAGTCAAAATGTATACATAGAGGTCCTTCATGACTGGACTAAGTATAAACAAGCCAAAAATGATCAAATTTGACATTTTTCGATAGAAAAAACATTTTTTGAAAATTTTCGAGTTTTCAACATGAGAGTCATGACTATACAAATCATTGAAATTTTTTCCAAGTAAGTCAAAATGTATACATAGAGGTCCTATATGACTGGACTAAGTATAAATAAGCCAAAAATGATCAAATTTGACATTTTTCGATAGAAAAAACATTTTTTGAAAATTTTCGATTTTTCAACATGAGAGTCATGACTATACAAATCATTGAAATTTTGATCCAAGTAAGTCAAAATGTATACATAGAGGTCCTTCATGACTGGACTAAGTATAAACAAGAAAAAAGTGATCAAATTTGACTTTTTTCGATAGAAAAAACATTTTTTGAAAATTTTCGATTTTTCAACATGAGAGTCATGACTATACAAATCATTGAAATTTTGATCCAAGTAAGTCAAAATGTATACATAGAGGTCGTTTATGACTGGACTAAGTATAAATAATCCAAAAATGATCAAATTTGACATTTTTCGATAGAAAAAACATTTATTTTAAATTTTCGATTTTTCAATATGAGAGTCATGACTATACAAATCATTGAAATGTTGATCCAAGTAAGTCAAAATGTATACATAGAGGTCGTTTATGACTAGACTAAGTATAAATAAGCCAAAAATGAACAAATTTGACATTTTTCGATAGAAAAAACATTTTTTGAAAATTTTCGATTTTTCAACATGAGAGTCATGACTATACAAATCATTGAAATTTTGATCCAAGTAAAACAATATGTATACAAAGAGGTCGTTTATGACTGGACTAAGAATAAATAAGCCAAAAATGATCAAATTTGACATTTTTCGATAGAAAAAACAATTTTGAAAATTTTCGATTTTTCAACATGAGAGTCATGACTATACAAATCATTGAAATTTTGATCCAAGTAAGTCAAAATGTATACATAGAGGTCCTTTATGACTTGACTAAGTATAAATAAGCCAAAAATGATCAAATATGACATTTTTCGACAGAAAAAACATTTTTTGAAAATTTTCGATTTTTCAACATGAGAGTCATGGCTATACAAATCATTGAAATTTTGATCCAAGTAAAACAATATGTATACAAAGAGGTCGTTTATGACTGGACTAAGAATAAATAAGCCAAAAATGATCAAATTTGACATTTTTCGATAGAAAAAACATTTTTTGAAAATTTTCGATTTTTCAACATGAGAGTCATGACTATACAAATCATTGAAATTTTGATCCAAGTAAGTCAAAATGTATACATAGAGGTCCTTCATGACCGGACTAAGTATAAATAAGCCAAAAATGATCAAATTTGATATTTTTCGACAGAAAAAACATTTTTTGAAAATTTTCGATTTTTCAACATGAGAGTCATGACTATACAAATCATTGAAATTTTGATCCAAGTAAGTCAAAATGTATACATAGAGGTCCTTCATGACTGGACTAAGTATAAACAAGCCAAAAATGATCAAATTTGACATTTTTCGATAGAAAAAACATATTTTGAAAATTTTCGAGTTTTCAACATGAGAGTCATGACTATACAAATCATTGAAATTTTTTCCAAGTAAGTCAAAATGTATACATAGAGGTCCTATATGACTGGACTAAGTATAAATAAGCCAAAAATGATCAAATTTGACATTTTTCGATAGAAAAAACATTTTTTGAAAATTTTCGATTTTTCAACATGAGAGTCATGACTATACAAATCATTGAAATTTTGATCCAAGTAAGTCAAAATGTATACATAGAGGTCCTTCATGACTGGACTAAGTATAAACAAGCCAAAAGTGATCAAATTTGACTTTTTTCGATAGAAAAAACATTTTTTGAAAATTTTCGATTTTTCAACATGAGAGTCATGACTATACAAATCATTGAAATTTTGATCCAAGTAAGTCAAAATGTATACATAGAGGTCGTTTATGACTGGACTAAGTATAAATAATCCAAAAATGATCAAATTTGACATTTTTCGATAGAAAAAACATTTTTTTTAAATTTTCGATTTTTCAATATGAGAGTCATGACTATACAAATCATTGAAATGTTGATCCAAGTAAGTCAAAATGTATACATAGAGGTCGTTTATGACTAGACTAAGTATAAATAAGCCAAAAATGAACAAATTTGACATTTTTCGATAGAAAAAACATTTTTTGAAAATTTTCGATTTTTCAACATGAGAGTCATGACTATACAAATCATTGAAATTTTGATCCAAGTAAAACAATATGTATACAAAGAGGTCGTTTATGACTGGACTAAGAATAAATAAGCCAAAAATGATCAAATTTGACATTTTTCGATAGAAAAAACATTTTTTGAAAATTTTCGATTTTTCAACATGAGAGTCATGACTATACAAATCATTGAAATTTTGATCCAAGTAAGTCAAAATGTATACATAGAGGTCCTTTATGACTTGACTAAGTATAAATAAGCCAAAAATGATCAAATATGACATTTTTCGACAGAAAAAACATTTTTTGAAAATTTTCGATTTTTCAACATGAGAGTCATGGCTATACAAATCATTGAAATTTTGATCCAAGTAAAACAATATGTATACAAAGAGGTCGTTTATGACTGGACTAAGAATAAATAAGCCAAAAATGATCAAATTTGACATTTTTCGATAGAAAAAACATTTTTTGAAAATTTTCGATTTTTCAACATGAGAGTCATGACTATACAAATCATTGAAATTTTGATCCAAGTAAGTCAAAATGTATACATAGAGGTCCTTCATGACCGGACTAAGTATAAACAAGCCAAAAATGATCAAATTTGACATTTTTCGATAGAAAAAACATTTTTTGAAAATTTTCGATTTTTCAACATGAGAGTCATGACTATACAAATCATTGAAATTTTGATCCAAGTAAGTCAAAATGTATACACAGAGGTCGTTTATGACTGGACTAAGTATAAATAATCCAAAAATGATCAAATTTGACATTTTTCGATAGAAAAAACATTTTTTTTAAATTTTCGATATGTCAACATGAGAGTCATGACTATACAAATCATTGAAATGTTGATCCAAGTAAGTCAAAATGTATACATAGAGGTCGCTTATGACTAGACTAAGTATAAATAAGCCAAAAATGAACAAATTTGACATTTTTCGATAGAAAAAACATTTTTTGAAAATTTTCGATTTTTCAACATGAGAGTCATGACTTTACAAATCATTGAAATTTTGATCCAAGTAAAACAATATGTATACAAAGAGGTCGTTTATGACTGGACTAAGAATAAATAAGCCAAAAATGATCAAATTTGACATTTTTCGATAGAAAAAACATTTTTTGAAAATTTTCGATTTTTCAACATGAGAGTCATGACTATACAAATCATTGTAATTTTGATCCAAGTAAGTCAAAATGTATACATAGAGGTCCTTTATGACTGGACTAAGTATAAATAAGCCAAAAATGATCAAATTTGACATTTTTCGACAGAAAAAACATTTTTTGAAAATTTTCGATTTTTCAACATGAGAGTCATGGCTATACAAATCATTGAAATTTTGATCCAAGTAAGTCAAAATGTATACATAGAGGTCCTTCATGACTGGACTAAGTATAAATAAGCCAAAAATGATCAAATTTGACATTTTTCGATAGAAAAAACATTTTTTGAAAATTTTCGATTTTTCAACATGAGAGTCATGACTATACAAATCATTGAAATTTTGATCCAAGTAAGTCAAAATGTATACATAGAGGTCCTTCATGACTGGACTAAGTATAAACAAGCCAAAAATGATCAAATTTGACATTTTTCGATAGAAAAAACATTTTTTGAAAATTTTCGATTTTTCAACATGAGAGTCATGACTATACAAATCATTGAAATTTTGATCCAAGTAAGTCAAAATGTATACATAGAGGTCGTTTATGACTGGACTAAGTATAAATAATCCAAAAATGATCAAATTTGACATTTTTCGATAGAAAAAACATTTTTTGAAAACTTCCGATTTTACAACTAGAATGTCATGACTATACAAATCAATGAAATTTTGATCCAACTAGGTCAAAATGTATACAAAGAGGTCCTTTATGATTGGACTAAGTATAAACAAGCCAAAAATGATCAAATTTGACATTTTTCGATAGAAAAAAATTTTTTTGAAAATTTCCGATTTTTCAACATGAGAGTCATGACTATACAAATCATTGAACTTTTGATCCAAGCAAGTCAGAATTTATACATAGAGGTTCTTTATGACTGGGCTAAGTATAAATAAGCCAAAAATGATCAAATTTGACATTTTTCGATAGAAAAAACATTTTTTGAAAACTTCCGATTTTACAACTAGAATGTCATGACTATACAAATCATTGAAATTTTGATCCAAGTAAGTCAAAATGTATACATAGAGGTCGTTTATGACTGGACTAAGTATAAATAAGCCAAAAATGATCAAATTTGACATTTTTCGATAGAAAAAACATTTTTTGAAAATTTCCGATTTTACAACTAAAATGTCATGACTATAAAAATCATTGAAATTTTGATCCAAGTAAGTCAAAATGTATACATAGAGTTCCTTTATGACTGGACTAAGTACAAATAAGCCCAAAATGGTCAAATTTGACATTTTTCGATAGATAAATCATTTTTTGAAAATTTTCGATTTTGCAACATGAGAGTCATGACTATACAAATCACTGAAATTTTGCTTCAAGTAAGGCAAAATGTATACATAGAGGTCGTTTATGACTAGACTAAGTATAAATAAGCCAAAAATGCTGAAATTTGACATTTTTCGACAGAAAAAACATTTTTTGAAAATTTTCGATTTTTCAACATGAGAATCATGACTATACAAATCATTGAAATTTTGATCCAAGTAAGTCAAAATGTATACATAGAGGTCCTTCATGACTGGACTAAGTATAAATAAGCCAAAAATGATCAAATTTGACATTTTTCGATAGAAAAAACATTTTTTGAAAATTTTCGATTTTTCAATATGAGAGTCATGACTATACAAATCATTGAAATTTTGATCCAAGTAAGTCTAAATGTATACATAGAGGTCCTTTATGACTGGACTAAGTATAAATAAGCCAAAAATGATCAAATTTGACATTTTTCGATAGAAAAAACATTTTTTGAAAATTTTCGATTTTTCAACTAGAATGTCATGACTATACAAATCATTGAAATTTTGATCCAAGTAAGTCAAAATGTATACATAGAGGTCCTTTATGACTGGACTTAGTATAAATAAGCCAAAAATGATCAAATTTGACATTTTTCGATAGAAAAAACATTTTTTGAAAATTTTCGATTTTACAACATGAGAGTCATGACTATACAAATCATTGAAATTTTGATCCAACTAAGTCAAAATGTATACATAGGGGTCCTTTATGACTGGACTAAGTATAAATAAGCCAAAAATGATCAAATTTGATATTTTTCGACAGAAAAAACATTTTTTGAAAATTTTCGATTTTTCAACATGAGAGTCATGACTATACAAATCATTGATATTTTGATCCAAGTAAGTCAAAATGTATACATAGAGGTCCTTCATGACTGGACTAAGTATAAACAAGCCAAAAATGATCAAATTTGACATTTTTCGATAGAAAAAACATTTTTTGAAAATTTTCGATTTTTCAACATGAGAGTCATGACTATACAAATCATTGAAATTTTTTCCAAGTAAGTCAAAATGTATACATAGAGGTCCTATATGACTGGACTAAGTATAAATAAGCCAAAAATGATCAAATTTGACATTTTTCGATAGAAAAAACATTTTTTGAAAATTTTCGATTTTTCAACATGAGAGTCATGACTATACAAATCATTGAAATTTTGATCCAAGTAAGTCAAAATGTATACATAGAGTTCGTTTATGAATGGACTAAGTATAAATAATCCAAAAAAATTCAAATTTGACATTTTTCGATAGAAAAAACATTTTTTTAAAATTTTCGATTTTTCAACATGAGAGTCATGACTATACAAATCATTGAAATGTTGATCCAAGTAAGTCAAAATGTATACATTAAGGTCGTTTATGACTGGACTAAGTATAAATAAGCCAAAAATGAACAAATTTGACATTTTTCGATAGAAAAAACATTTTTTGAAAATTTTCGATTTTTCAACTAGAATGTCATGACTATACAAATCATTGAAATTTTGATCCAACTAAGTCAAAATGTATACATAGAGGTCCTTTATGACTGGACTAAGTATAAATAAGCCAAAAATGATCAAATTTGACATTTTTCGACAGAAAAAACATTTTTTGAAAATTTTCGATTTTTCAACATGAGAGTCATGACTATACAAATCATTGAAATTTTGATCCATTTAAGTCAAAATGTATACATAGAGGTCCTTTATGACTGGACCAAGTATAAATAATCCAAAAATGATCAAATTTGACATTTTTCGATAGAAAAAACATTTTTTGAAAATTTTCGATTTTTCAACATGAGAGTCATGACTATACAAATCATTGAAATTTTGATCCAAGTAAGTCAAAATGTATACATAGAGGTCCTTCATGACTGGACTAAGTATAAACAAGCCAAAAATGATCAAATTTGACATTTTTCGATAGAAAAAACATTTTTTGAAAATTTTCGATTTTTTAACATGAGAGTCATGACTATACAAATCATTGAAATTTTGATCCAAGTAAGTCAAAATGTATACATAGAGGTCGTTTATGACTGGACTAAGTATAAATAATCCAAAAATGATCAAATTTGACATTATTCGATAGAAAAAACATTTTTGAAAACTTCCGATTTTACAACTAGAATGTCATGACTATACAAATCATTGAAATTTTGATCCAACTAGGTCAAAATGTATACAAAGAGGTCCTTTATGATTGGACTAAGTATAAACAAGCCAAAAATGATCAAATTTGACATTTTTCGATAGAAAAAAAATTTTTTGAAAATTTCCGATTTTTCAACATGAGAGTCATGACTATACAAATCATTGAACTTTTGATCCAAGCAAGTCAGAATTTATACATAGAGGTTCTTTTTGACTGGGCTAAGTATAAATAAGCCAAAAATGATCAAATTTGACATTTTTCGATAGAAAAAACATTTTTTGAAAACTTCCGATTTTACAACTAGAATGTCATGACTATACAAATCATTGAAATTTTGATCCAAGTAAGTCAAAATGTATACATAGAGGTCCTTTATGACTGGACTAAGTATAAATAAGCCAAAAATGATCAAATTTGACATTTTTCGATAGAAAAAACATTTTTTGAAAATTTTCGATTTTTCAACATGAGAGTCATGACTATACAAATCATTGAAATTTTTTCCAAGTAAGTCAAAATGTATACATAGAGGTCCTATATGACTGGACTAAGTATAAATAAGCCAAAAATGATCAAATTTGACATTTTTCGATAGAAAAAACATTTTTTGAAAATTTTCGATTTTTCAACATGAGAATCATGACTATACAAATCATTGAAATTTTGATCCAAGTAAGTCAAAATGTATACATAGAGGTCCTTCATGACTGGACTAAGTATAAATAAGCCAAAAATGATCAAATTTGACATTTTTCGATAGAAAAAACATTTTTTGAAAATTTTCGATTTTTCAACATGAGAGTCATGACTATACAAATCATTGAAATTTTGATCCAAGTAAGTCTAAATGTATACATAGAGGTCCTTTATGACTGGACTAAGTATAAATAAGCCAAAAATGATCAAATTTGACATTTTTCGATAGAAAAAACATTTTTTGAAAATTTTCGATTTTTCAACATGAGAGTCATGACTATACAAATCATTGAAATGTTGATCCAAGTAAGTCAAAATGTATACATTAAGGTCGTTTATGACTGGAATAAGTATAAATAAGCCATAAATGAACAAATTTGACATTTTTCGATAGAAAAAACATTTTTTGAAAATTTTCGATTTTTCAACTAGAATGTCATGACTATACAAATCATTGAAATTTTGATCCAACTAAGTCAAAATGTATACATAGAGGTCCTTTATGACTGGACTAAGTATAAATAAGCCAAAAATGATCAAATTTGACATTTTTCGACAGAAAAAACATTTTTTGAAAATTTTCGATTTTTCAACATGAGAGTCATGACTATACAAATCATTGAAATTTTGATCCATTTAAGTCAAAATGTATACATAGAGGTCCTTTATGACTGGACCAAGTATAAATAATCCAAAAATGATCAAATTTGACATTTTTCGATAGAAAAAACATTTTTTGAAAATTTTCGATTTTTCAACATGAGAGTCATGACTATACAAATCATTGAAATTTTGATCCAAGTAAGTCAAAATGTATACATAGAGGTCCTTCATGACTGGACTAAGTATAAACAAGCCAAAAATGATCAAATTTGACATTTTTCGATAGAAAAAACATTTTTTGAAAATTTTCGATTTTTTAACATGAGAGTCATGACTATACAAATCATTGAAATTTTGATCCAAGTAAGTCAAAATGTATACATAGAGGTCGTTTATGACTGGACTAAGTATAAATAATCCAAAAATGATCAAATTTGACATTATTCGATAGAAAAAACATTTTTTGAAAACTTCCGATTTTACAACTAGAATGTCATGACTATACAAATCATTGAAATTTTGATCCAACTAGGTCAAAATGTATACAAAGAGGTCCTTTATGATTGGACTAAGTATAAACAAGCCAAAAATGATCAAATTTGACATTTTTCGATAGAAAAAAAATTTTTTGAAAATTTCCGATTTTTCAACATGAGAGTCATGACTATACAAATCATTGAACTTTTGATCCAAGCAAGTCAGAATTTATACATAGAGGTTCTTTATGACTGGGCTAAGTATAAATAAGCCAAAAATGATCAAATTTGACATTTTTCGATAGAAAAAACATTTTTTGAAAACTTCCGATTTTACAACTAGAATGTCATGACTATACAAATCATTGAAATTTTGATCCAAGTAAGTCAAAATGTATACATAGAGGTCCTTTATGACTGGACTAAGTATAAATAAGCCAAAAATGATCAAATTTGACATTTTTCGATAGAAAAAACATTTTTTGAAAATTTTCGATTTTTCAACATGAGAGTCATGACTATACAAATCATTGAAATTTTTTCCAAGTAAGTCAAAATGTATACATAGAGGTCCTATATGACTGGACTAAGTATAAATAAGCCAAAAATGATCAAATTTGACATTTTTCGATAGAAAAAACATTTTTTGAAAATTTTCGATTTTTCAACATGAGAATCATGACTATACAAATCATTGAAATTTTGATCCAAGTAAGTCAAAATGTATACATAGAGGTCCTTCATGACTGGACTAAGTATAAATAAGAGAAAAATGATCAAATTTGACATTTTTCGATAGAAAAAACATTTTTTGAAAATTTTCGATTTTTCAATATGAGAGTCATGACTATACAAATCATTGAAATTTTGATCCAAGTAAGTCTAAATGTATACATAGAGGTCCTTTATGACTGGACTAAGTATAAATAAGCCAAAAATGATCAAATTTGACATTTTTCGATAGAAAAAACATTTTTCGAAAATTTTCGATTTTTCAACTAGAATGTCATGACTATACAAATCATTGAAATTTTGATCCAAGTAAGTCAAAATGTATACATAGAGGTCCTTTATGACTGGACTAAGTATAAATAAGCCAAAAATGATCAAATTTGACATTTTTCGATAGAAAAAACATTTTTTGAAAATTTTCGATTTTACAACATGAGAGTCATGACTATACAAATCATTGAAATTTTGATCCAACTAAGTCAAAATGTATACATAGGGGTCCTTTATGACTGGACTAAGTATAAATAAGCCAAAAATGATCAAATTTGATATTTTTCGACAGAAAAAACATTTTTTGAAAATTTTCGATTTTTCAACATGAGAGTCATGACTATACAAATCATTGAAATTTTGATCCAAGTAAGTCAAAATGTATACATAGAGGTCCTTCATGACTGGACTAAGTATAAACAAGCCAAAAATGATCAAATTTGACATTTTTCGATAGAAAAAACATTTTTTGAAAATTTTCGATTTTTCAACATGAGAGTCATGACTATACAAATCATTGAAATTTTTTCCAAGTAAGTCAAAATGTATACATAGAGGTCCTATATGACTGGACTAAGTATAAATAAGCCAAAAATGATCAAATTTGACATTTTTCGATAGAAAAAACATTTTTTTAAAATTTTCGATTTTTCAACATGAGAGTCATGACTATACAAATCATTGAAATGTTGATCCAAGTAAGTCAAAATGTATACATTAAGGTCGTTTATGACTGGACTAAGTATAAATAAGCCAAAAATGAACAAATTTGACATTTTTCGATAGAAAAAACATTTTTTGAAAATTTTCGATTTTTCAACTAGAATGTCATGACTATACAAATCATTGAAATTTTGATCCAAGTAAGTCAAAATGTATACATAGAGGTCCTTTATGACTGGACTAAGTATAAATAAGCCAAAAATGATCAAATTTGACATTTTTCGATAGAAAAAAAATTTTTTGAAAATTTTCGATTTTACAACATGAGAGTCATGACTATACAAATCATTGAAATTTTGATCCAACTAAGTCAAAATGTATACATAGGGGTCCTTTATGACTGGACTAAGTATAAATAAGCCAAAAATGATCAAATTTGATATTTTTCGACAGAAAAAACATTTTTTGAAAATTTTCGATTTTTCAACATGAGAGTCATGACTATAAAAATCATTGAAATTTTGATCCAAGTAAGTCAAAATGTATACATAGAGGTCCTTTATGACTTGACTAAGTATAAATAAGCCAAAAATGATCAAATTTGACATTTTTCGATAGAAAAAACATTTTTTGAAAATTTTCGATTTTTCAACTAGAATGTCATGACTATACAAATCATTGAAATTTTGATCCAAGTAAGTCAAAATGTATACATAGAGGTCCTTCATGACTGGACTAAGTATAAATAAGCCAAAAATGATCAAATTTGACATTTTTGGATAGAAAAAACATTTTTTGAAAATTTTCGATTTTTCAACATGAGAGTCATGACTATACAAATCATTGAAATTTTGATCCAAGTAAGTCAAAATGTATACATAGAGGTCCTTCATGACTGGACTAAGTATAAACAAGCCAAAAATGATCAAATTTGACATTTTTCGATAGAAAAAACATTTTTTGAAAATTTTCGATTTTTCAACATGAGAGTCATGACTATACAAATCATTGAAATTTTGATCCAAGTAAGTCAAAATGTATACATAGAGGTCGTTTATGACTGGACTAAGTATAAATAATCCAAAAATGATCAAATTTGACATTTTTCGATAGAAAAAACATTTTTTGAAAACTTCCGATTTTACAACTAGAATGTCATGACTATACAAATCATTGAAATTTTGATCCAACTAGGTCAAAATGTATACAAAGAGGTCCTTTATGATTGGACTAAGTATAAACAAGCCAAAAATGATCAAATTTGACATTTTTCGATAGAAAAAAAATTTTTTGAAAATTTCCGATTTTTCAACATGAGAGTCATGACTATACAAATCATTGAACTTTTGATCCAAGCTAGTCAGAATTTATACATAGAGGTTCTTTATGACTGGGCTAAGTATAAATAAGCCAAAAATGATCAAATTTGACATTTTTCGATAGAAAAAACATTTTTTGAAAACTTCCGATTTTACAACTAGAATGTCATGACTATACAAATCATTGAAATTTTGATCCAAGTAAGTCAAAATTTATACATAGAGGTCCTTTATGACTGGACTAAGTATAAATAAGCCAAAAATGATCAAATTTGACATTTTTCGATAGAAAAAACATTTTTTGAAAATTTCCGATTTTACAACTAAAATGTCATGACTATAAAAATCATTGAAATTTTGATCCAAGTAAGTCAAAATGTATACATAGAGGTCCTTTATGACTGGACTAAGTACAAATAAGCCCAAAATGGTCAAATTTGACATTTTTCGATAGATAAATCATTTTTTGAAAATTTTCGATTTTGCAACATGAGAGTCATGACTATACAAATCACTGAAATTTTGCTTCAAGTAAGGCAAAATGTATACATAGAGGTCGTTTATGACTAGTTTAAGTATAAATAAGCCAAAAATGCTCAAATTTGACATTTTTCGACAGAAAAAACATTTTTTGAAAATTTTCGATTTTTCAACATGAGAATCATGACTATACAAATCATTGAAATTTTGATCCAAGTAAGTCAAAATGTATACATAGAGGTCCTTCATGACTGGACTAAGTATAAATAAGCCAAAAATGATCAAATTTGACATTTTTCGATAGAAAAAACATTGTTTGAAAATTTTCGATTTTTCAATATGAGAGTCATGACTATACAAATCATTGAAATTTTGATCCAAGTAAGTCTAAATGTATACACAGAGGTCGTTTATGACTGGACTAAGTATAAATAAGCCAAAAATGATCAAATTTGACATTTTTCGATAGAAAAAACATTTTTTGAAAACTTCCGATTTTACAACTAGAATGTCATGACTATACAAATCATTGAAATTTTGATCCAACTAGGTCAAAATGTATACAAAGAGGTAGTTTATGATTGGACTAAGTATAAACAAGCCAAAAATGATCAAATTTGACATTTTTCGATAGAAAAAAAATTTTTTGAAAATTTCCGATTTTTCAACATGAGAGTCATGACTATACAAATCATTGAACTTTTGATCCAAGCAAGTCAGAATTTATACATAGAGGTTCTTTATGACTGGGCTAAGTATAAATAAGCCAAAAATGATCAAATTTGACATTTTTCGATAGAAAAAACATTTTTTGAAAACTTCCGATTTTACAACTAGAATGTCATGACTATACAAATCATTGAAATTTTGATCCAAGTAAGTCAAAATGTATACATAGAGGTCGTTTATGACTGGACTAAGTATAAATAAGCCAAAAATGATCAAATTTGACATTTTTCGATAGAAAAAACATTTTTTGAAAATTTCCGATTTTACAACTAAAATGTCATGACTATAAAAATCATTGAAATTTTGATCCAAGTAAGTCAAAATGTATACATTGAGGTCCTTTATGACTGGACTAAGTACAAATAAGCCCAAAATGGTCAAATTTGACATTTTTCGATAGATAAATCATTTTTTGAAAATTTTCGATTTTGCAACATGAGAGTCATGACTATACAAATCACTGAAATTTTGCTTCAAGTAAGGCAAAATGTATACATAGAGGTCGTTTATGACTAGACTAAGTATAAATAAGCCAAAAATGCTCAAATTTGACATTTTTCGACAGAAAAAACATTTTTTGAAAATTTTCGATTTTTCAACATGAGAATCATGACTATACAAATCATTGAAATTTTGATCCAAGTAAGTCAAAATGTATACATAGAGGACCTTCATGACTGGACTAAGTATAAATAAGCCAAAAATGATCAAATTTGACATTTTTCGATAGAAAAAACATTTTTTGAAAATTTTCGATTTTTCAATATGAGAGTCATGACTATACAAATCATTGAAATTTTGATCCAAGTAAGTCTAAATGTATACATAGAGGTCCTTTATGACTGGACTAAGTATAAATAAGCCAAAAATGATCAAATTTGACATTTTTCGATAGAAAAAACATTTTTTGAAAATTTTCGATTTTTCAACATGAGAATCATGACTATACAAATCATTGAAATTTTGATCCAAGTAAGTCAAAATGTATACAAAGAGGACCTTCATGACTGGACTAAGTATAAATAAGCCAAAAATGATCAAATTTGACATTTTTCGATAGAAAAAACATTTTTTGAAAATTTTCGAGTTTTCAACATGAGAGTCATGACTATACAAATCATTGAAATTTTTTCCAAGTAAGTCAAAATGTATACATAGAGGTCCTATATGACTGGACTAAGTATAAATAAGCCAAAAATGATCAAATTTGACATTTTTCGATAGAAAAAACATTTTTTGAAAATTTTCGATTTTTCAACATGAGAGTCATGACTATACAAATCATTGAAATTTTGATCCAAGTAAGTCAAAATGTATACATAGAGGTCCTTCATGACTGGACTAAGTATAAACAAGCCAAAAGTGATCAAATTTGACTTTTTTCGATAGAAAAAAACATTTTTTGAAATTTTCGATTTTTCAACATGAGAGTCATGACTATACAAATCATTGAAATTTTGATCCAAGTAAGTCAAAATGTATACATAGAGGTCGTTTATGACTGGACTAAGTATAAATAATCCAAAAATGATCAAATTTGACATTTTTCGATAGAAAAAACATTTTTTTTAAATTTTCGATTTTTCAATATGAGAGTCATGACTATACAAATCATTGAAATGTTGATCCAAGTAAGTCAAAATGTATACATAGAGGTCGTTTATGACTAGACTAAGTATAAATAAGCCAAAAATGAACAAATTTGACTTTTTCGATAGAAAAAACATTTTTTGAAAATTTTCGACTTTTCAACATGAGAGTCATGACTATACAAATCATTGAAATTTTGATCCAAGTAAAACAATATGTATACAAAGAGGTCGTTTATGACTGGACTAAGAATAAATAAGCCAAAAATGATCAAATTTGACATTTTTCGATAGAAAAAACATTTTTTGAAAATTTTCGATTTTTCAACATGAGAGTCATGACTATACAAATCATTGAAATTTTGATCCAAGTAAGTCAAAATGTATACATAGAGGTCCTTTATGACTTGACTAAGTATAAATTAGCCAAAAATGATCAAATTTGACATTTTTCGATAGAAAAAACATTTTTTGAAAATTTTCGATTTTTTAACATGAGAGTCATGACTATACAAATCATTGAAATTTTGATCCAAGTAAGTCAAAATGTATACATAGAGGTCCTTCATGACTGGACTAAGTATAAACAAGCCAAAAATGATCAAATTTGACATTTTTCGATAGAAAAAACATTTTTTGAAAATTTTCGATTTTTCAACATGAGAGTCATGACTATACAAATCATTGAAATTTTGATCCAAGTAAGTCAAAATGTATACATAGAGGTCCTTTATGACTGGACTTAGTATAAATAAGCCAAAAATGATCAAATTTGACATTTTTCGACAGAAAAAACATTTTTTGAAAATTTTCGATTTTTCAACATGAGAGTCATGGCTATACAAATCATTGAAATTTTGATCCAAGTAAAACAATATGTATACAAAGAGGTCGTTTATGACTGGACTAAGAATAAATAAGCCAAAAATGATCAAATTTGACATTTTTCGATAGAAAAAACATTTTTTGAAAATTTTCGATTTTTCAACATGAGAGTCATGACTATACAAATCATTGAAATTTTGATCCAAGTAAGTCAAACTGTATACATAGAGGTCCTTCATGACCGGACTAAGTATAAACAAGCCAAAAATGATCAAATTTGACATTTTTCGATAGAAAAAACATTTTTTGAAAATTTTCGATTTTTCAACATGAGAGTCATGACTATACAAATCATTGAAATTTTGATCCAAGTAAGTCAAAATGTATACACAGAGGTCGTTTATGACTGGACTAAGTATAAATAATCCAAAAATGATCAAATTTGACATTTTTCGATAGAAAAAACATTTTTTTTAAATTTTCGATATTTCAACATGAGAGTCATGACTATACAAATCATTGAAATGTTGATCCAAGTAAGTCAAAATGTATACATAGAGGGTCGCTTATGACTAGACTAAGTATAAATAAGCCAAAAATGAACAAATTTGACATTTTTCGATAGAAAAAACATTTTTTGAAAATTTTCGATTTTTCAACATGAGAGTCATGACTTTACAAATCATTGAAATTTTGATCCAAGTAAAACAATATGTATACAAAGAGGTCGTTTATGACTGGACTAAGAATAAATAAGCCAAAAATGATCAAATTTGACATTTTTCGATAGAAAAAACATTTTTTGAAAATTTTCGATTTTTCAACATGAGAGTCATGACTATACAAATCATTGAAATTTTGATCCAAGTAAGTCAAAATGTATACATAGAGGTCCTTTATGACTGGACTAAGTATAAATAAGCCAAAAATGATCAAATTTGACATTTTTCGACAGAAAAAACATTTTTTGAAAATTTTCGATTTTTCAACATGAGAGTCATGGCTATACAAATCATTGAAATTTTGATCCAAGTAAGTCAAAATGTATACATAGAGGTCCTTCATGACTGGACTAAGTATAAATAAGCCAAAAATGATCAAATTTGACATTTTTCGATAGAAAAAACATTTTTTGAAAATTTTCGATTTTTCAACATGAGAGTCATGACTATACAAATCATTGAAATTTTGATCCAAGTAAGTCAAAATGTATACATAGAGGTCCTTCATGACTGGACTAAGTATAAACAAGCCAAAAATGATCAAATTTGACATTTTTCGATAGAAAAAACATTTTTTGAAAATTTTCGATTTTTCAACATGAGAGTCATGACTATACAAATCATTGAAATTTTGATCCAAGTAAGTCAAAATGTAT
>NW_025408323.1:0-57002 GCF_905475395.1 Chrysoperla carnea
TCATTTTTGGCTTATTTATACTTAGTCCAGTCATAAACGACCTCTATATATTCATTTTGACTTATTTGGATCAAAATCGCAATGATTTGTATAGTCATGAGTCTCTTGTTGAAAAATCGAAAATTTTTAAAAATGTTTTTTTCTATCGAAAAATGTCAAATTTGATCATTTTTTGGCTTATTTATACTTAGTCCAGTCATAAACGACCTCTATGTATACATTTTGACTTATTTGGATCAAAATTGCAATGATTTGTAAAGGCATGAGTCTCTTGTTGAAAAATCGAAAATTTTAAAAAAATGTTTTTTCTATCGAAAAATGTCAAATTTGATCATTTTTGGCTTATTTATACTTAGTCCAGTCATAAACGACCTCTATGTATACATTTTGACTTATTTGGATCAAAATTGCAATGATTTGTATAGTCATGACTCTCTTGTTGAAAAATCGAAAATTTCAAAAAATGTTTTTTCTATCGAAAAATGTCAAATTTGATCATTTTTGGCTTATTTATACTAAGTCCAGTCATTAGCGACCTCTATGTATTCATTTTGACTTATTTGGATCCAAATTGCAATGATTTGTATAATCATGACTCTCTTGTAGAAAAATCGAAAATTTTCAAAAAATGTTTTTTCTATCGAAAAATGTCAAATTTGATCATTTTTGGCTTATTTATACTTAGTCCAGTCATAAACGACCTCTATGTATACATTTTGACTTATTTGGATCAAAATTGCAATGATTTGTATAAGCATGAGTCTCTTGTTGAAAAATCGAAAATTTGCAAAAAATGTTTTTTCTATCGAAAAATGTCAAATTTGATCATTTTTGGCTTATTTTTACTTAGTCCAGTCATAAACGACCTCTATGTATACATTTGACTTATTTGGATCAAAATTGCAATTATTTGTATAGACATGAGTTTCTTGTTGAAAAATCGAAAATTTTTAAAAAATGTTTTTTCTATCGAAAAATGTCAAATTTGATCATTTTTGGCTTATTTATACTTAGTCCAGTCGTAAACGACCTCTATGTATACATTTTGCCTTATTTGGATCAAAATTTCAATGATTTGTATAGTCATGACTCTCTTGTTGAAAAATCGAAAATTTTCAAAAAATGTTTTTTCTATCGAAAAATGTCAAATTTGATCATTTTTGGCTTATTTATACTTAGTCCAGTCATAAACGACCTCTATGTATACATTTTGACTTATTTGGATCAAAATTGCAATGATTTGTACAGTCATGACTCTCTTGTTGAAAAATCGAAAATTTTCAAAAAATGTTTTTTCTATCGAAAAATGTCAAATTTGATCATTTTTGGCTTATTTATACTTAGTCCAGTCATAAACGACCTCTATGTATACATTTTGACTTATTTGGATCAAAATTGCAATGATTTGTATAGGCATGAGTCTCTTGTTGAAAAATCGAAAATTTTAAAAAAATGTTTTTTCTATCGAAAAATGTCAAATTTGATCATTTTTGGCTCATTTATACTTAGTCCAGTCATAAACGACCTCTATGTATTCGTTTTGACTTATTTGGATCAAAATTGCAATGATTTGTATAGTCATGACTCTCTTGTTGAAAAATCGAAAATTTTCAAAAAATGTTTTTTCTATCGAAAAATGTCAAATTTGATCATTTTTGGCATATTTATACTTAGTCCAGTCATAAACGACCTCTATGTATATATTTTGACTTATTTGGATCAAAATTTCAATGATTTGTAGAGTCATGACTCTCTTGTTGAAAAAATCGAAAATTTTCAAAAAATGTTTTTTCTATCGAAAAATGTCAAATTTGATCATTTTTGGCTTATTTATACTTAGTCCAGTCATAAACGACCTCTATGTATACATTTTGACTTATTTGGATCAAAATTGCAATGATTTGTATAGGCATGAGTCTCTTGTTGAAAAATCGAAAATTTTTAAAAAATGTTTTTTCTATCGAAAAATGTCAAATTTGATCATTTTTGGCTCATTTATACTTAGTCCAGTCATAAACGACCTCTATGTATTCGTTTTGACTTATTTGGATCAAAATTGCAATGATTTGTATAGTCATGACTCTCTTGTTGAAAAAATCGAAAATTTTCAAAAAATGTTTTTTCTATCGAAAAATGTCAAATTGATCATTTTTGGCATATTTATACTTAGTCCAGTCATAAACGACCTCTATGTATATATTTTGACTTATTTGGATCAAAACTTCAATGATTTGTAGAGTCATGACTCTCTTGTTGAAAAATCGAAAATTTTCAAAAAATGTTTTTTCTATCGAAAAATGTCAAATTTGATCATTTTTGGCTTATTTATACTTAGTCCAGTCATAAACGACCTCTATGTATACATTTTGACTTATTTGGATCAAAATTGCAATGATTTGTATAGGCATGAGTCTCTTGTTGAAAAATCGAAAATTTTTTAAAAAATGTTTTTTTCTATCGAAAAATGTCAAATTTGATCATTTTTGGCTTATTTATACTAAGTCCAGTCATTAGCGACCTCTTTGTATTCATTTTGACTTATATGGATCCAAATTGCAATGATTTGTATAGTCATGACTCTCTTGTTGAAAAATCGAAAATTTTCAAAAAATGTTTTTTCTATCGAAAAATGTCAAATATGATCATTTTTGGCTTATTTATACTTAGTCCAGTCATAAACGACCTCTATGTATACATTTTGACTTATTTGGATCAAAATTGCAATGATTTGTATAGGCATGAGTCTCTTGTTGAAAAATCGAAAATTTGCAAAAAATGTTTTTTCTATCGAAAAATGTCAAATTTGATCATTTTTGGCTTATTTTTACCTAGTCCAGTCATAAACGACCTCTATGTATACATTTTGACTTATTTGGATCAAAATTGCAATTATTTGTATAGACATGAGTTTCTTGTTGAAAAATCGAAAATTTTTAAAAAATGTTTTTTCTATCGAAAAATGTCAAATTTGATCATTTTTGGCTTATTTATACTTAGTCCAGTCGTAAACGACCTCTTTTTATACATTTTGCCTTATTTGGATCAAAATTTCAATGATTTGTATAGTCATGACTCTCTTGTTGAAAAATCGAAAATTTTCAAAAAATGTTTTTTCTATCGAAAAATGTCAAATTTGATCATTTTTGGCTGATTTATACTTAGTCCAGTCATAAACGACCTCTATGTATACATTTTGACTATTTGGATCAAAATTGCAATGATTTGTATAGTCATGACTCTCTTGTTGAAAAATCGAAAATTTTCAAAAAATGTTTTTTCTATCGAAAAATGTCAAATTTGATCATTTTGGCTTATTTATACTTAGTCCAGTCATAAACGACCTCTATGTATACATTTTGACTTATTTGGATCAAAATTGCAATGATTTGTATAGGCATGAGTCTCTTGTTGAAAAATCGAAAATTTTTAAAAAATGTTTTTTCTATCGAAAAATGTCAAATTTGATCATTTTTGGCCTATTTATACTTAGTCCAGTCACAAACGCCCTCTTTGTATACATTTTGACTTATTTGGATCAAAATTGCAATGATTTGTATAGGCATGAGTCTTTTGTTGAAAAATCGAAAATTTGCAAAAAATGTTTTTTCTATCGAAAAATGTCAAATTTGATCATTTTTGGCTTATTTTTACTTAGTCCAGTCATAAACGACCTCTAATTATACATTTTGACTTATTTGGATCAAAATTGCAATTGACATGACATGTATAGACATGAGTTTCTTGTTGAAAAATCGAAAATTTTTAAAAAATGTTTTTTCTATCGAAAAAATGTCAAATTTGATCATTTTTGGCTTATTTATACTTAGTCCAGTCATAAACGACCTCTATATATTCATTTTGACTTATTTGGATCAAAATCGCAATGATTTGTATAGTCATGAGTCTCTTGTTGAAAAATCGAAAATTTTTAAAAAATGTTTTTTCTATCGAAAAATGTCAAATTTGATCATTTTTGGCTTATTTATACTTAGTCCAGTCATAAACGACCTCTATGTATACATTTTGACTTATTTGGATCAAAATTGCAATGATTTGTAAAGGCATGAGTCTCTTGTTGAAAAATCGAAAATTTTAAAAAAATGTTTTTTCTATCGAAAAATGTCAAATTTGATCATTTTTGGCTTATTTATACTTAGTCCAGTCATAAACGACCTCTATGTATACATTTTGACTTATTTGGATCAAAATTGCAATGATTTGTATAGTCATGACTCTCTTGTTGAAAAATCGAAAATTTTCAAAAAATGTTTTTTCTATCGAAAAAATGTCAAATTTGATCATTTTTGGCTTATTTATACTAAGTCCAGTCATTAGCGACCTCTATGTATTCATTTTGACTTATTTGGATCCAAATTGCAATGATTTGTATAATCATGACTCTCTTGTAGAAAAATCGAAAATTTTCAAAAAATGTTTTTTCTATCGAAAAATGTCAAATTTGATCATTTTTGGCTTATTTATACTTAGTCCAGTCATAAACAACCTCTATGTATACATTTTGACTTATTTGGATCAAAATTGCAATGAATTGTATAAGCATGAGTCTCTTGTTGAAAAATCGAAAATTTGCAAAAAATGTTTTTTCTATCGAAAAATGTCAAATTTGATCATTTTTGGCTTATTTTTACTTAGTCCAGTCATAAACGACCTCTATGTATACATTTTGACTTATTTGGATCAAAATTGCAATTATTTGTATAGACATGAGTTTCTTGTTGAAAAATCGAAAATTTTTAAAAAATGTTTTTTCTATCGAAAAAATGTCAAATTTGATCATTTTTGGCTTATTTATACTTAGTCCAGTCGTAAACGACCTCTATGTATACATTTTGCCTTATTTGGATCAAAATTTCAATGATTTGTATAGTCATGACTCTCTTGTTGAAAAATCGAAAATTTTCAAAAAATGTTTTTTCTATCGAAAAATGTCAAATTTGATCATTTTTGGCTTATTTATACTTAGTCCAGTCATAAACGACCTCTATGTATACATTTTGACTTATTTGGATCAAAATTGCAATGATTTGTATAGGCATGAGTCTCTTGTTGAAAAATCGAAAATTTTAAAAAATGTTTTTTCTATCGAAAAATGTCAAATTTGATCATTTTTTGGCTTATTTATACATATTCCAGTCATAAACGACCTCTATGTATACATTTTGACTTATTTGGATCAAAATTGCAATGATTTGTATAGGCATGAGTCTCTTGTTGAAAAGTCGAAAATTTTTAAAAAATGTTTTTTCTATCGAAAAATGTCAAATTTGATCATTTTTGGCTTATTTATACTTAGTCCAGTCATAAACGACCTCTATGTATACATTTTGACTTATTTGGATCAAAATTTCAATGATTTGTATAGTCATGACTCTCTTGTTGAAAAATCGAAAATTTTCAAAAAATGTTTTTTCTATCGAAAAATGTCAAATTTGATCATTTTTGGCTTATTTATACTTAGTCCAGTCATAAACGACCTCTATGTATACATTTTGACTTATTTGGATCAAAATTGCAATGATTTGTATAGGCATGAGTCTCTTGTTGAAAAATCGAAAATTTTTAAAAAATGTTTTTTCTATCGAAAAATGTCAAATTTGATAATTTTTGGCTTATTTATACTTAGTCCAGTCATAAACGACCTCTATGTATACATTTTGACTTATTTGGATCAAAATTGCAATGATTTGTATAGGCATGAGTCTCTTGTTGAAAAATCGAAAATTTTTAAAAAATGTTTTTTCCATCGCAAAATGTCAAATTTGATCACTTTTGGCTTATTTATACTTAGTCCAGTCACGAACGACCTCTATGTATACATTTTGACTTATTTGGATCAAAATTGCAATGATTTGTATAGGCATGAGTCTCTTGTTGAAAAATCGAAAATTTTTAAAAATTTTTTTCCATCGGAAAATGTCAAATTTGATCACTTTTGGCTTATTTATACTTAGTCCAGTCATGAACGACCTCTATGTATACATTTTGACTTATTTGGATCAAAATTGCAATGATTTGTATAGGCATGAGCCTCTTGTTGAAACATCAAAAATTTAAAAAAAATGTTTTTTCTATCGAAAAATGTCAAATTTGATCATTTTTGGCTTATTTATACTTAGTCCAGTCATAAACAACCTCTATGTATACATTTTGACTTATTTGGATCAAAATTGCAATGATTTGTATAGGCATGAGTCTCTTGTTGAAAAATCGAAAATTTTTAAAAAATGTTTTTTTCCATCGCAAAATGTCAAATTTGATCACTTTTGGCTTATTTATACTTAGTCCAGTCATGAACGACCTCTATGTATACATTTTGACTTATTTGGATCAAAATTGCAATGATTTGTATAGGCATGAGTCTCTTGTTGAAAAATCGAAAATTTTTAAAAAATGTTTTTTCCATCGGAAAATGTCAAATTTGATCACTTTTGGCTTATTTATACTTAGTCCAGTCATGAACGACCTCTATGTATACATTTTGACTTATTTGGATCAAAATTGCAATGATTTGTATAGGCATGAGCCTCTTGTTGAAACATCAAAAATTTAAAAAAAATGTTTTTTCTATCGAAAAATGTCAAATTTGATCATTTTTGGCTTATTTATACTTAGTCCAGTCATAAACGACCTCTATGTACACATTTTGACTTATTTGGATCAAAATTGCAATGATTTGAATAGTCATGACTCTCTTGTTGAAAAGTCGAAAATTTTCAAAAAATGTTTTTTCTATCGAAAAATGTCAAATTTGATAATTTTTGGCTTATTTATACTTAGTCCAGTCATAAACGACCTCTATGTATACATTTTGACTTTTTTGGATCAAAATTTCAATCATTTGTATAGTCATGACTCTCTTGTTGAAAAATCGAAAATTTTCAAAAAATGTTTTTTCTATCGAAAAATGTCAAATTTGATCATTTTTGGCTTATTTATACTTAGTCCAGTCATAAACGACCTCTATATATTCATTTTGACTTATTTGGATCAAAATCGCAATGATTTGTATAGTCATGAGTCTCTTGTTGAAAAATCGAAAATTTTAAAAAAATGTTTTTTTCTATCGAAAAATGTCAAATTTGATCATTTTTGGCTTATTTATACTTAGTCCAGTCATAAACGACCTCTATGTATACATTTTGACTTATTTGGATCAAAATTGCAATGATTTGTATAGGCATGAGTCTCTTGTTGAAAAATCGAAAATTTTTAAAAAAATGTTTTTTCTATCAAAAAACGGCAAATTTGATCATTTTTGGCTTATTAATACTTAGTCCAGTCATAAACGACCTCTATGTATACATCTTGACTTATTTGGATCAAAATTTCAATGATTTGTATAGGCATGAGTCTCTTGTTGAAAAATCCAAAATTTTTAAAAAATGTTTTTTCTATCGAAAAATGTCAAATTTGATAATTTTTGGCTTATTTATACTTAGTCCAGTCATAAACGACCTCTATGTATACATTTTGACTTATTTGTATCAAAATTTCAATGATTTGTATAGTCATGACTCTCTTGTTGAAAGTCGAAAATTTTCAAAAAATGTTTTTTCTATCGAAAAATGTCAAATTTGATCATTTTTGGCTTATTTATACTTAGTCCAGTCATAAACGACCTCTATGTATACATTTTGACTTATTTGGATCAAAATTGCAATGATTTGTATAGGCATGAGTCTCATGTTGAAAAATCGAAAATTTTTAAAAAATGTTTTTTCCATCGAAAAATGTCAAATTTGATCACTTTTGGCTTATTTATACTTAGTCCAGTCATGAACGACCTCTATGTATACATTTTGACTTATTTGGATCAAAATTATAATGATTTGTATAGGCATGAGTCTCTTGTTGAAAAATCGAAAATTTTTAAAAAATGTTTTTTCCATCGGAAAATGTCAAATTTGATCACTTTTGGCTTATTTATACTTAGTCCAGTCATGAACGACCTCTATGTATACATTTTGACTAATTTGGATCAAAATTGCAATGATTTGTATAGGCATGAGTCTCTTGTTGAAAAGTCGAAAATTTTTAAAAAATGTTTTTTCCATCGGAAAATGTCAAATTTGATCACTTTTGGCTTATTTATACTTAGTCCAGTCATGAACGACCTCTATGTATACATTTTGACTTATTTGGATCAAAATTGCAATGATTTGTATAGGCATGAGCCTCTTGTTGAAACATCGAAAATTTTAAAAAAATGTTTTTTCTATCGAAAAATGTCAAATTTGATCATTTTTGGCTTATTTATACTTAGTCCAGTCATAAACGACCTCTTTGTACACATTTTGACTTATTTGGATCAAAATTGCAATGATTTAAATAGTCATGACTCTCTTGTTGAAAAGTCGAAAATTTTCAAAAAATGTTTTTTCTATCGAAAAATGTCAAATTTGATCATTTTTGGCTTATTTATACTTAGTCCAGTCATAAACGACCTCTATGTATACATTTTGACTTTTTTGGATCAAAATTGCAATGATTTGTATAGTCATGAGTCTCTTGTTGAAAAATCGAAAATTTTAAAAAAATGTTTTTTCCATCGCAAAATGTCAAATTTGATCACTTTTGGCTTATTAATACTTAGTCCAGTCATGAACGACCTCTAAGTATACATTTTGACTTATTTGGAACAAAATTTCAATGATTTGTATAGTCATGACTCTCTTGTTGTAAAATCGAAAATTTTCAAAAAATGTTTTTTCTATCGAAAAATGTCAAATTTGATCATTTTTGGCTTATTTATACTTAGTCCAGTCATAAACGACCTCTATGTATACATTTTGACTTTTTTGGATCAAAATTGCAATGATTTGTATAGTCATGAGTCTCTTGTTGAAAAATCGAAAATTTAAAAAAAATGTTTTTTTCCATCGCAAAATGTCAAATTTGATCACTTTTGGCTTATTTATACTTAGTCCAGTCATAAACGACCTCTATGTACACATTTTGACTTATTTGGATCAAAATTGCAATGATTTAGATAGTCATGACTCTCTTGTTGAAAAGTCGAAAATTTTCAAAAAATGTTTTTTCTATCGAAAAATGTCAAATTTGATCATTTTTGGCTTATTTATACTTAGTCCAGTCATAAACGACCTCTATGTATACATTTTGACTTTTTTGGATCAAAATTGCAATGATTTGTATAGTCATGAGTCTCTTGTTGAAAAATCGAAAATTTTTAAAAAATGTTTTTTCCATCACAAAATGTCAAATTTGATCACTTTTGGCTTATTTATACTTAGTCCAGTCATGAACGACCTCTATGTATACATTTTGACTTATTTGGACCAAAATTTCAATGATTTGTATAGTCATGACTCTCTTGTTGAAAAATCGAAAATTTTCAAAAAATGTTTTTTCTATCGAAAAATGTCAAATTTGATCATTTTTGGCTTATTTATACTTAGTCCAGTCATAAACGACCTCTATATATTCATTTTGACTTATTTGGATCAAAATCGCAATGATTTGTATAGTCATGAGTCTCTTGTTGAAAAATCGAAAATTTTTAAAAAATGTTTTTTCTATCAAAAAACGTCAAATTTGATCATTTTTGGCTTATTAATACTTAGTCCAGTCATAAACGACCTCTATGTATACATCTTGACTTATTTGGATCAAAATTTCAATGATTTGTATAGGCATGAGTCTCTTGTTGAAAAATCGAAAATTTTTAAAAAATATTTTTTCTATCGAAAAATGTCAAATTTGATAATTTTTGGCTTATTTATACTTAGTCCAGTCAAAAACGACCTCTATGTATACATTTTGACTTATTTGTATCAAAATGTCAATGATTTGTATAGTCATGACTCTCTTGTTGAAAGTCGAAAATTTTCAAAAAATGTTTTTTTCTATCGAAAAATGTCAAATTTGATCATTTTTGGCATATTTATACTTAGTCCAGTCATAAACGACCTCTATGTATACATTTTGACTTATTTGGATCAAAATTGCAATGATTTGTATAGGCATGAGTCTCTTGTTGAAAAATCGAAAATTTTTAAAAAATGTTTTTTCCATCGCAAAATGTAAAATTTGATCACTTTTGGCTTATTTATACTTAGTCCAGTCATGAACGACCTCTATGTATACATTTTGACTTATTAGGATCAAAATTGCAATGATTTGTATAGGGATGAGTCTCTTGTTGAAAAATCGAAAATTTTTAAAAAATGTTTTTTCCATCGGAAAATGTCAAATTTGATCACTTTTGGCTTATTTATACTTAGTCCAGTCATGAACGACCTCTATGTATACATTTTGACTTATTTGGATCAAAATTGCAATGATTTGTATAGGCATGAGCCTCTTGTTGAAACATCGAAAATTTTAAAAAAATGTTTTTTCTATCGAAAAATGTCAAATTTGATCATTTTTGGCTTATTTATACTTAGTCCAGTCATAAACGACCTCTATGTACACATTTTGACTTATTTTTATCAAAATTGCAATGATTTGAATAGTCATGACTCTCTTGTTGAAAAGTCGAAAATTTTCAAAAAATGTTTTTTCTATCGAAAAATGTCAAATTTGATCATTTTTGGCTTATTTATACTTAGTCCAGTCATAAACGACCTCTATGTATACATTTTGACTTTTTTGGATCAAAATTGCAATGATTTGTATAGTCATGAGTCTCTTGTTATAAAATCGAAAATTTTTAAAAAATGTTTTTTCCATCGCAAAATGTCAAATATGATCACTTTTGGCTTATTTATACTTAGTCCAGTCATAAACGACCTCTATGTATACATTTTGACTTATTTGGATCAAAATTTCAATGATTTGTATAGTCATGACTCTCTTGTTGAAAAATCGAAAATTTTCAAAAAATGTTTTTTCTATCGAAAATTGTCAAATTTGATCATTTTTGGCTTATTTATACTTAGTCCAGTCATAAACGACCTCTATGTATACATTTTGACTTATTTGGTTCAAAATTGCAATGATTTGTATAGGCATGAGTCTCTTGTTGAAAAATCGAAAATTTTTAAAAAATGTTTTTTCTATCAAAAAACGTCAAATTTGATCATTTTTGGCTTATTAATACTTAGTCCAGTCATAAACGACCTCTATGTATACATCTTGACTTATTTGGATCAAAATTTCAATGATTTGTATAGGCATGAGTCTCTTGTTGAAAAATCGAAAATTTTTAAAAAATGTTTTTTCTATCGAAAAATGTCAAATTTGATAATTTTTGGCTTATTTATACTTAGTCCAGTCATAAACGACCTCTATGTATACATTTTGACTTATTTGGATCAAAATTGCAATGATTTGTATAGGCATGAGTCTCTTGTTGAAAAATCGAAAATTTTTAAAAAATGTTTTTTCCATCGAAAAATGTCAAATTTGATCACTTTTGGCTTATTTATACTTAGTCCAGTCATGAACGACCTCTATCTATACATTTTGACTTATTTGGATCAAAATTATATTGATTTGTATAGACATGAGTCTCTTGTTGAAAAATCGAAAATTTTTAAAAAATGTTTTTTCCATCGGAAAATGTCAAATTTGATCACTTTTGGCTTATTTATACTTAGTCCAGTCATGAACGACCTCTATGTATACATTTTGACTTATTTGGATCAAAATTGCAATGATTTGTATAGGCATGAGCCTCTTTTTGAAACATCGAAAATTTTAAAAAAATGTTTTTTTCTATCGAAAAATGTCAAATTTGATCATTTTTGGCTTATTTATACTTAGTCCAGTCATAAACGACCTCTATGTATACATTTTGACTTATTTGGATCAAAATTTCAATGATTTGTATAGTCATGACTCTCTTGTTGAAAAATCGAAAATTTTCAAAAAATGTTTTTTCTATCGAAAAATGTCAAATTTGATAATTTTTGGCTTATTTATACTTAGTCCAGTCATAAACGACCTCTATGTATACATTTTGACTTATTTGGATCAAAATTTCAATGATTTGTATAGTCATGAGTCTCTTGTTAAAAAGTCGAAAATTTTTAAAAAATGTTTTTTCTATCGAAAAATGTCAAATTTGATCATTTTTGGCTTATTTATACTTAGTCCAGTCATAAACGACCTCTATGTACACATTTTGACTTATTTGGATCAAAATTATAATGATTTGTATAGGCATGAGTCTCTTGTTGAAAAATCGAAAATTTTTAAAAAATGTTTTTTCCATCGGAAAATGTCAAATTTGATCACTTTTGGCTTATTTATACCTAGTCCAGTCATGAACGACCTCTATATATACATTTTGACTTATTTGGATCAAAATTTCAATGATTTGTATAGGCATGAGTCTCGTGTTGAAAAATCGAAAATTTTTAAAAAATGTTTTTTTCTATCGAAAAATGTCAAATTTGATAATTTTTGGCTTATTTATACTTAGTCCAGTCATAAACGACCTCTATGTATACATTTTGACTTATTTGTATCAAAATTTCAATGATTTGTATAGTCATGACTCTCTTGTTGAAAGTCGAAAATTTTCAAAAAATGTTTTTTCTATCGAAAAATGTCAAATTTGATCATTTTTGGCTTATTAATACTTAGTCCAGTCATGAACGACCTCTATGTATACATTTTGACTTATTTGGATCAAAATTATATTGATTTGTATAGGCATGAGTCTCTTGTTGAAAAATCGAAAATTTTTAAAAAATGTTTTTTCCATCGGAAAATGTCAAATTTGATCACTTTTGGCTTATTTATACTTAGTCCAGTCATGAACGACCTCTATGTATACATTTTGACTTATTTGGATCAAAATTGCAATGATTTGTATAGGCATGAGCCTCTTGTTGAAACATCGAAAATTTTAAAAAAATGTTTTTTCTATCGAAAAATGTCAAATTTGATCATTTTTGGCTTATTTATACTTAGTCCAGTCATAAACGACCTCTATGTATACATTTTGACTTATTTGGATCAAAATTTCAATGATTTGTATAGTCATGACTCTCTTGTTGAAAAATCGAAAATTTTCAAAAAATGTTTTTTCTATCGAAAAATGTCAAATTTGATCACTTTTGGCTTATTTATACTTAGTCCAGTCATGAACGACCTCTATGTATACATTTTGACTTATTTGGATCAAAATTGCAATGATTTGTATAGGCATGAGCCTCTTGTTGAAACATCGAAAATTTTAAAAAAATGTTTTTTCTATCGAAAAATGTCAAATTTGATCATTTTTGGCTTACTTATACTTAGTCCAGTCATAAACGACCTCTATGTATACATTTTGACTTATTTGGATCAAAATTTCAATGATTTGTATAGTCATGACTCTCTTGTTGAAAAATCGAAAATTTTCAAAAAATGTTTTTTCTATCGAAAAATGTCAAATTTGATAATTTTTGGCTTATTTATACTTAGTCCAGTCATAAACGACCTCTATGTATACATTTTGACTTATTTGGATCAAAATTATAATGATTTGTATAGGCATGAGTCTCTTGTTGAAAAATCGAAAATTTTTAAAAAATGTTTTTTCCATCGGAAAATGTCAAATTTGATCACTTTTGGCTTATTTATACTTAGTCCAGTAATGAACGACCTCTATATATACATTTTGACTTATTTGGATCAAAATTTCAATGATTTGTATAGGCATGAGTCTCTTGTTGAAAAATCGAAAATTTTTAAAAAATGTTTTTTCTATCGAAAAATGTCAAATTTGATAATTTTTGGCTTATTTATACTTAGTCCAGTCATAAACGACCTCTATGTATACATTTTGACTTATTTGTATCAAAATTTCAATGATTTGTATAGTCATGACTCTCTTGTTGAAAGTCGAAAATTTTCAAAAAATGTTTTTTCTATCGAAAAATGTCAAATTTGATAATTTTTGGCTTATTTATACTTAGTCCAGTCATAAACGACCTCTATGTATACATTTTGACTTATTTGGATCAAAATTGCAATGATTTGTATAGGCATGAGTCTCTTGTTGAAAAATCGAAAATTTTTAAAAAATGTTTTTTCCATCGAAAAATGTCAAATTTGATCACTTTTGGCTTATTTATACTTAGTCCAGTCATGAACGACCTCTATGTATACATTTTGACTTATTTGGATCAAAATAATATTGATTTGTATAGGCATGAGTCTCTTGTTGAAAAATCGAAAATTTTTAAAAAATGTTTTTTCCATCGGAAAATGTCAAATTTGATCACTTTTGGCTTATTTATACTTAGTCCAGTCATGAACGACCTCTATGTATACATTTTGACTTATTTGGATCAAAATTGCAATGATTTGTATAGGCATGAGTCTCTTGTTGAAACATCGAAAATTTTAAAAAAATGTTTTTTCTATCGAAAAATGTCAAATTTGATCATTTTTGGCTTATTTATACTTAGTCCAGTCATAAACGACCTCTATGTATACATTTTGACTTATTTGGACCAAAATTTCAATGATTTGTATAGTCATGACTCTCTTGTTGAAAAATCGAAAATTTTCAAAAAATGTTTTTTCTATCGAAAAATGTCAAATTTGATCATTTTTGGCTTATTTATACTTAGACCAGTCATAAACGACCTCTATGTATACATTTTGACTTTTTTGGATCAAAATTGCAATGATTTGTATAGTCATGAGTCTCTTGTTGAAAAATCGAAAATTTTTAAAAAATGTTTTTTCCATCGCAAAATGTCAAATTTAATCACTTTTGGCTTATTTATACTTAGTCCAGTCATAAACGACCTCTATGTACACATTTTGACTTATTTGGATCAAAATTGCAATGATTTAAATAGTCATGACTCTCTTGTTGAAAAGTCGAAAATTTTCAAAAAATGTTTTTTTCTATCGAAAAATGTCAAATTTGATCATTTTTGGCTTATTTATACTTAGTCCAGTCATAAACGACCTCTATGTATACATTTTGACTTTTTTGGATCAAAATTGCAATGATTTGTATAGTCATGAGTCTCTTGTTGAAAAATCGAAAATTTTTAAAAAATGTTTTTTCCATCGCAAAATGTCAAATTTGATCACTTTTGGCTTATTTATACTTATTCCAGTCATGAACGACCTCTTTGTATACATTTTGACTTATTTGGACCAAAATTTCAATGATTTGTATAGTCATGACTCTCTTGTTGAAAAATCGAAAATTTTCAAAAAATGTTTTTTCTATCGAAAAATGTCAAATTTGATCATTTTTGGCTTATTTATACTTAGTCCAGTCATAAACGACCTCTATGTATACATCTTGACTTATTTGGATCAAAATTTCAATGATTTGTATAGGCATGAGTCTCTTGTTGAAAAATCGAAAATTTTTAAAAAATGTTTTTTCCATCGGAAAATGTCAAATTTGATCACTTTTGGCTTATTTATACTTAGTCCAGTCATGTACGACCTCTATGTATACATTTTGACTTATTTGGATCAAAATTGCAATGATTTGAATAGGCATGAGCCTCTTGTTGAAACATCGAAAATTTTCAAAAAATGTTTTTTCTATCGAAAAATGTCAAATTTGATCATTTTTGGCTTATTTATACTTAGTCCAGTCATAAACGACCTCTTTGTACACATTTTGACTTATTTTTATCAAAATTGCAATGATTTGTATAGTCATGACTCTCTTGTTGAAAAATCGAAAATTTTCAAAAAATGTTTTTTCTATCGAAAAATGTCAAATTTGATAATTTTTGGCTTATTTATACTTAGTCCAGTCATAAACGACCTCTATGTATACATTTTGACTTATTTGGATCAAAATTTCAATGATTTGTATAGTCATGAGTCTCTTGTTGAAAAGTCGAAAATTTTTAAAAAATGTTTTTTCTATCAAAAAACGTCAAATTTGATCATTTTTGGCTTATTAATACTTAGTCCAGTCATAAACGACCTCTATGTATACATCTTGACTTATTTGGATCAAAATTTCAATGATTTGTATAGGCATGAGTCTCTTGTTGAAAAATCGAAAATTTTTAAAAAATGTTTTTTCTATCGAAAAATGTCAAATTTGATAATTTTTGGCTTATTTATACTTAGTCCAGTCATAAACGACCTCTATGTATACATTTTGACTTATTTGGATCAAAATTGCAATGATTTGTATAGGCATGAGTCTCTTGTTGAAAAATCGAAAATTTTTAAAAAATGTTTTTTCCATCGAAAAATGTCAAATTTGATCACTTTTGGCTTATTTATACTTAGTCCAGTCATGAACGACCTCTATCTATACATTTTGACTTATTTGGATCAAAATTATATTGATTTGTATAGGCATGAGTCTCTTGTTGAAAAATCGAAAATTTTTAAAAAATGTTTTTTTCCATCGGAAAATGTCAAATTTGATCACTTTTGGCTTATTTATACTTAGTCCAGTCATGAACGACCTCTATGTATACATTTTGACTTATTTGGATCAAAATTGCAATGATTTGTATAGGCATGAGCCTCTTTTTGAAACATCGAAAATTTTAAAAAAATGTTTTTTCTATCGAAAAATGTCAAATTTGATCATTTTTGGCTTATTTATACTTAGTCCAGTCATAAACGACCTCTATGTATACATTTTGACTTATTTGGATCAAAATTTCAATGATTTGTATAGTCATGACTCTCTTGTTGAAAAATCGAAAATTTTCAAAAAATGTTTTTTCTATCGAAAAATGTCAAATTTGATAATTTTTGGCTTATTTATACTTAGTCCAGTCATAAACGACCTCTATGTATACATTTTGACTTATTTGGATCAAAATTTCAATGATTTGTATAGTCATGAGTCTCTTGTTGAAAAGTCGAAAATTTTTAAAAAATGTTTTTTCTATCGAAAAATGTCAAATTTGATCATTTTTGGCTTATTTATACTTAGTCCAGTCATAAACGACCTCTATGTACACATTTTGACTTATTTGGATCAAAATTATAATGATTTGTATAGGCATGAGTCTCTTGTTGAAAAATCGAAAATTTTTAAAAAATGTTTTTTCCATCGGAAAATGTCAAATTTGATCACTTTTGGCTTATTTATACCTAGTCCAGTCATGAACGACCTCTATATATACATTTTGACTTATTTGGATCAAAATTTCAATGATTTGTATAGGCATGAGTCTCGTGTTGAAAAATCGAAAATTTTTAAAAAATGTTTTTTCTATCGAAAAATGTCAAATTTGATAATTTTTGGCTTATTTATACTTAGTCCAGTCATAAACGACCTCTATGTATACATTTTGACTTATTTGTATCAAAATTTCAATGATTTGTATAGTCATGACTCTCTTGTTGAAAGTCGAAAATTTTCAAAAAATGTTTTTTCTATCGAAAAATGTCAAATTTGATCATTTTTGGCTTATTAATACTTAGTCCAGTCATGAACGACCTCTATGTATACATTTTGACTTATTTGGATCAAAATTATATTGATTTGTATAGGCATGAGTCTCTTGTTGAAAAATCGAAAATTTTTAAAAAATGTTTTTTCCATCGGAAAATGTCAAATTTGATCACTTTTGGCTTATTTATACTTAGTCCAGTCATGAACGACCTCTATGTATACATTTTGACTTATTTGGATCAAAATTGCAATGATTTGTATAGGCATGAGCCTCTTGTTGAAACATCGAAAATTTTAAAAAAATGTTTTTTCTATCGAAAAATGTCAAATTTGATCATTTTTGGCTTATTTATACTTAGTCCAGTCATAAACGACCTCTATGTATACATTTTGACTTATTTGGATCAAAATTTCAATGATTTGTATAGTCATGACTCTCTTGTTGAAAAATCGAAAATTTTCAAAAAATGTTTTTTCTATCGAAAAATGTCAAATTTGATAATTTTTGGCTTATTTATACTTAGTCCAGTCATAAACGACCTCTATGTACACATTTTGACTTATTTGGATCAAAATTATAATGATTTGTATAGGCATGAGTCTCTTGTTGAAAAATCGAAAATTTTTAAAAAATGTTTTTTCCATCGGAAAATGTCAAATTTGATCACTTTTGGCTTATTTATACTTAGTCCAGTAATGAACGACCTCTATATATACATTTTGACTTATTTGGATCAAAATTGCAATGATTTGTATAGGCATGAGTCTCTTGTTGAAAAATCGAAAATTTTTAAAAAATGTTTTTTCTATCGAAAAATGTCAAATTTGATAATTTTTGGCTTATTTATACTTAGTCCAGTCATAAACGACCTCTATGTATACATTTTGACTTATTTGTATCAAAATTTCAATGATTTGTATAGTCATGACTCTCTTGTTGAAAGTCGAAAATTTTCAAAAAATGTTTTTTCTATCGAAAAATGTCAAATTTGATAATTTTTGGCTTATTTATACTTAGTCCAGTCATAAACGACCTCTATGTATACATTTTGACTTATTTGGATCAAAATTGCAATGATTTGTATAGGCATGAGTCTCTTGTTGAAAAATCGAAAATTTTTAAAAAATGTTTTTTCCATCGAAAAATGTCAAATTTGATCACTTTTGGCTTATTTATACTTAGTCCAGTCATGAACGACCTCTATGTATACATTTTGACTTATTTGGATCAAAATAATATTGATTTGTATAGGCATGAGTCTCTTGTTGAAAAATCGAAAATTTTTAAAAAATGTTTTTTCCATCGGAAAATGTCAAATTTGATCACTTTTGGCTTATTTATACTTAGTCCAGTCATGAACGACCTCTATGTATACATTTTGACTTATTTGGATCAAAATTGCAATGATTTGTATAGGCATGAGCCTCTTGTTGAAACATCGAAAATTTTAAAAAAATGTTTTTTCTATCGAAAAATGTCAAATTTGATCATTTTTGGCTTATTTATACTTAGACCAGTCATAAACGACCTCTATGTATACATTTTGACTTTTTTGGATCAAAATTGCAATGATTTGTATAGTCATGAGTCTCTTGTTGAAAAATCGAAAATTTTTAAAAAATGTTTTTTCCATCGCAAAATGTCAAATTTAATCACTTTTGGCTTATTTATACTTAGTCCAGTCATAAACGACCTCTGTGTACACATTTTGACTTATTTGGATCAAAATTGCAATGATTTAAATAGTCATGACTCTCTTGTTGAAAAGTCGAAAATTTTCAAAAAATGTTTTTTTCTATCGAAAAATGTCAAATTTGATCATTTTTGGCTTATTTATACTTAGTCCAGTCATAAACGACCTCTATGTATACATTTTGACTTTTTTGGATCAAAATTGCAATGATTTGTATAGTCATGAGTCTCTTGTTGAAAAATCGAAAATTTTTAAAAAATGTTTTTTCCATCGCAAAATGTCAAATTTGATCACTTTTGGCTTATTTATACTTATTCCAGTCATGAACGACCTCTATGTATACATTTTGACTTAGTTGGACCAAAATTTCAATGATTTGTATAGTCATGACTCTCTTGTTGAAAAATCGAAAATTTTCAAAAAATGTTTTTTCTATCGAAAAATGTCAAATTTGATCATTTTTGGCTTATTTATACTTAGTCCAGTCATAAACGATCTCTATATATTCATTTTGACTTATTTGGATCAAAATTGCAATGATTTGTATAGTCAGGACTCTCTTGTTGAAAAATCGAAAATTTTCAAAAAATGTTTTTTCCATCGAAAAATGTCAAATTTGATCATTTTTGGCTTATTTATACTTGGTCCAGTCGTAAACGACCTCTATGTATACATTTTGACTTATTTGGATCAAAATTTCAATGATTTGTATAGTCATGACTCTCTTGTTGAAAAATCGAAAATTTTCAAAAAATGTTTTTTCTATCGAAAAATGTCAAATTTGATCATTTTTGGCTTATTTATACTTAGTCCAGTCATAAACGACCTCTATGTATTCATTTTGACTTATTTGGATCAAAATTGCAATGATTTGTATAGTCAGGACTCTCTTCTTGAAAAATCGAAAATTTTCAAAAAATGTTTTTTCTATCGAAAAATGTCAAATTTGATCATTTTTGGCTTATTTATACTTAGTCCAGTCATAAACGACCTCTATGTATACATTTTGACTTTTTTGGATCAAAATTGCAATGATTTGTATAGTCATGAGTCTCTTGTTGAAAAATCGAAAATTTTTAAAAAATGTGTTTTCCATCGCAAAATGTCAAATTTGATCATTTTTGGCTTATTTATACTTAGTCCAGTCATAAACGACCTCTATGTATACATTTTGACTTTTTTGGATCAAAATTGCAATGATTTGTATAGTCATGAGTCTCTTGTTGAAAAATCGAAAATTTTTAAAAAATGTGTTTTCCATCGCAAAATGTCAAATTTGATCACTTTTGGCTTATTTATACTTAGTCCAGTCATGAACGACCTCTATGTATACATTTTGACTTATTTGGATCAAAATTTCAATGATTTGTATAGTCATGACTCTCTTGTTGAAAAATCGAAAATTTTCAAAAAATGTTTTTTCTATCGAAAAATGTCAAATTTGATCATTTTTGGCTTATTTATACTTAGTCCAGTCATAAACGATCTCTATATATTCATTTTGACTTATTTGGATCAAAATCGCAATGATTTGTATAGTCATGAGTCTCTTGTTGAAAAATCGAAAATTTCTAAAAAATGTTTTTTCTATCAAAAAACGTCAAATTTGATCATTTTTGGCTTATTAATACTTTGTCCAGTCATAAACGACCTCTATGTATACATCTTGACTTATTTGGATCAAAATTTCAATGATTTGTATAGGCATGAGTCTCTTGTTGAAAAATCGAAAATTTTTAAAAAATGTTTTTTCCATCGGAAAATGTCAAATTTGATCACTTTTGGCTTATTTATACTTAGTCCAGTCATGAACGACCTCTATGTATACATTTTGACTTATTTGGATCAAAATTGCAATGATTTGTATAGGCATGAGCCTCTTGTTGAAACATCGAAAATTTTAAAAAAATGTTTTTTTCTATCGAAAAATGTCAAATTTGATCATTTTTGGCTTATTTATACTTAGACCAGTCATAAACGACCTCTATGTATACATTTTGACTTTTTTGGATCAAAATTGCAATGATTTGTATAGTCATGACTCTCTTGTTGAAAAGTCGAAAATTTTCAAAAAATGTTTTTTCTATCGAAAAATGTCAAATTTGATCATTTTTGGCTTATTTATACTTAGTCCAGTCATAAACGACCTCTATGTATACATTTTGACTTTTTTGGATCAAAATTGCAATGATTTGTATAGTCATGAGTCTCTTGTTGAAAAATCGAAAATTTTTAAAAAATGTTTTTTCCATCGCAAAATGTCAAATTTGATCACTTTTGGCTTATTTATACTTATTCCAGTCATGAACGACCTCTATGTATACATTTTGACTTATTTGGACCAAAATTTCAATGATTTGTATAGTCATGACTCTCTTGTTGAAAAATCGAAAATTTTCAAAAAATGTTTTTTCTATCGAAAAATGTCAAATTTGATCATTTTTGGCTTATTTATACTTAGTCCAGTCATAAACGATCTCTATATATTCATTTTGACTTATTTGGATCAAAATCGCAATGATTTGTATAGTCATGAGTCTCTTGTTGAAAAATCGAAAATTTCTAAAAAATGTTTTTTCTATCAAAAAACGTCAAATTTGATCATTTTTGGCTTATTAATACTTTGTCCAGTCATAAACGACCTCTATGTATACATCTTGACTTATTTGGATCAAAATTTCAATGATTTGTATAGGCATGAGTCTCTTGTTGAAAAATCGAAAATTTTTAAAAAATGTTTTTTCCATCGGAAAATGTCAAATTTGATCACTTTTGGCTTATTTATACTTAGTCCAGTCATGTACGACCTCTATGTATACATTTTGACTTATTTGGATCAAAATTGCAATGATTTGAATAGGCATGAGCCTCTTGTTGAAACATCGAAAATTTTCAAAAAATGTTTTTTCTATCGAAAAATGTCAAATTTGATCATTTTTGGCTTATTTATACTTAGTCCAGTCATAAACGACCTCTATGTACACATTTTGACTTATTTTTATCAAAATTGCAATGATTTGAATAGTCATGACTCTCTTGTTGAAAAGTCGAAAATTTTCAAAAAATGTTTTTTCTATCGAAAAATGTCAAATTTGATCATTTTTGGCTTATTTATACTTAGTCCAGTCATAAACGACCTCTATGTATACATTTTGACTTTTTTGGATCAAAATTGCAATGATTTGTATAGTCATGAGTCTCTTGTTGAAAAATCGAAAATTTTTAAAAAATGTGTTTTCCATCGCAAAATGTCAAATTTGATCATTTTTGGCTTATTTATACTTAGTCCAGTCATAAACGACCTCTATGTATACATTTTGACTTTTTTGGATCAAAATTGCAATGATTTGTATAGTCATGAGTCTCTTGTTGAAAAATCGAAAATTTTTAAAAAATGTGTTTTCCATCGCAAAATGTCAAATTTGATCACTTTTGGCTTATTTATACTTAGTCCAGTCATGAACGACCTCTATGTATACATTTTGACTTATTTGGATCAAAATTTCAATGATTTGTATAGTCATGACTCTCTTGTTGAAAAATCGAAAATTTTCAAAAAATGTTTTTTCTATCGAAAAATGTCAAATTTGATCATTTTTGGCTTATTTATACTTAGTCCAGTCATAAACGACCTCTATATATTCATTTTGACTTATTTGGATCAAAATCGCAATGATTTGTATAGTCATGAGTCTCTTGTTGAAAAATCGAAAATTTTTAAAAAATGTTTTTTCTATCGAAAAATGTCAAATTTGATCATTTTTGGCTTATTTATACTTAGTCCAGTCATAAACGACCTCTATGTATACATTTTGACTTATTTGGATCAAAATTGCAATGATTTGTATAGGCATGAGTCTCTTGTTGAAAAATCGAAAATTTTTAAAAAATGTTTTTTCTATCAAAAAACGTCAAATTTGATCATTTTTGGCTTATTAATACTTAGACCAGTCATAAACGACCTCTATGTATACATCTTGACTTATTTGGATCAAAATTTCAATGATTTGTATAGGCATGAGTCTCTTGTTGAAAAATCGAAAATTTTTAAAAAATGTTTTTTCCATCGGAAAATGTCAAATTTGATCACTTTTGGCTTATTTATACTTAGTCCAGTCATGTACGACCTCTATGTATACATTTTGACTTATTTGGATCAAAATTGCAATGATTTGAATAGGCATGAGCCTCTTGTTGAAACATCGAAAATTTTCAAAAAATGTTTTTTCTAACGAAAAATGTCAAATTTGATCATTTTTGGCTTATTTATACTTAGTCCAGTCATAAACGACCTCTATGTACACATTTTGACTTATTTTTATCAAAATTGCAATGATTTGAATAGTCATGACTCTCTTGTTGAAAAATCGAAAATTTTCAAAAAATGTTTTTTCTATCGAAAAATGTCAAATTTGATCATTTTTGGCTTATTTATACTTAGTCCAGTCATAAACGACCTCTATATATTCATTTTGACTTATTTGGATCAAAATCGCAATGATTTGTATAGTCATGAGTCTCTTGTTGAAAAATCGAAAATTTTTAAAAAATGTTTTTTCTATCGAAAAATGTCAAATTTGATCATTTTTGGCTTATTTATACTTAGTCCAGTCATGAACGACCTCTATGTATACATTTTGACTTATTTGGATCAAAATTATATTGATTTGTATAGGCATGAGTCTCTTGTTGAAAAATCGAAAATTTTTAAAAAATGTTTTTTCCATCGGAAAATGTCAAATTTGATCACTTTTGGCTTATTTATACTTAGTCCAGTCATGAACGACCTCTATGTATACATTTTGACTTATTTGGATCAAAATTGCAATGATTTGTATAGGCATGAGCCTCTTGTTGAAACATCGAAAATTTTAAAAAAATGTTTTTTCTATCGAAAAATGTCAAATTTGATCATTTTTGGCTTATTTATACTTAGTCCAGTCATAAACGACCTCTATGTATACATTTTGACTTATTTGGATCAAAATAATATTGATTTGTATAGGCATGAGTCTCTTGTTGAAAAATCGAAAATTTTTAAAAAATGTTTTTTCCATCGGAAAATGTCAAATTTGATCACTTTTGGCTTATTTATACTTAGTCCAGTCATGAACGACCTCTATGTATACATTTTGACTTATTTGGATCAAAATTGCAATGATTTGTATAGGCATGAGCCTCTTGTTGAAACATCGAAAATTTTAAAAAAATGTTTTTTCTATCGAAAAATGTCAAATTTGATCATTTTTGGCTTATTTATACTTAGTCCAGTCATAAACGACCTCTATGTATACATTTTGACTTATTTGGACCAAAATTTCAATGATTTGTATAGTCATGACTCTCTTGTTGAAAAATCGAAAATTTTCAAAAAATGTTTTTTCTATCGAAAAATGTCAAATTTGATCATTTTTGGCTTATTTATACTTAGACCAGTCATAAACGACCTCTATGTATACATTTTGACTTTTTTGGATCAAAATTGCAATGATTTGTATAGTCATGAGTCTCTTGTTGAAAAATCGAAAATTTTTAAAAAATGTTTTTTCCATCGCAAAATGTCAAATTTAATCACTTTTGGCTTATTTATACTTAGTCCAGTCATAAACGACCTCTGTGTACACATTTTGACTTATTTGGATCAAAATTGCAATGATTTAAATAGTCATGACTCTCTTGTTGAAAAGTCGAAAATTTTCAAAAAATGTTTTTTCTATCGAAAAATGTCAAATTTGATCATTTTTGGCTTATTTATACTTAGTCCAGTCATAAACGACCTCTATGTATACATTTTGACTTTTTTGGATCAAAATTGCAATGATTTGTATAGTCATGAGTCTCTTGTTGAAAAATCGAAAATTTTTAAAAAATGTTTTTTCCATCGCAAAATGTCAAATTTGATCACTTTTGGCTTATTTATACTTATTCCAGTCATGAACGACCTCTATGTATACATTTTGACTTATTTGGACCAAAATTTCAATGATTTGTATAGTCATGACTCTCTTGTTGAAAAATCGAAAATTTTCAAAAAATGTTTTTTCTATCGAAAAATGTCAAATTTGATCATTTTTGGCTTATTTATACTTAGTCCAGTCATAAACGATCTCTATATATTCATTTTGACTTATTTGGATCAAAATCGCAATGATTTGTATAGTCATGAGTCTCTTGTTGAAAAATCGAAAATTTCTAAAAAATGTTTTTTCTATCAAAAAACGTCAAATTTGATCATTTTTGGCTTATTAATACTTTGTCCAGTCATAAACGACCTCTATGTATACATCTTGACTTATTTGGATCAAAATTTCAATGATTTGTATAGGCATGAGCCTCTTGTTGAAACATCGAAAATTTTCAAAAAATGTTTTTTCTATCGAAAAATGTCAAATTTGATCATTTTTGGCTTATTTATACTTAGTCCAGTCATAAACGACCTCTATGTACACATTTTGACTTATTTTTATCAAAATTGCAATGATTTGAATAGTCATGACTCTCTTGTTGAAAAGTCGAAAATTTTCAAAAAATGTTTTTTCTATCGAAAAATGTCAAATTTGATCATTTTTGGCTTATTTATACTTAGTCCAGTCATAAACGACCTCTATGTATACATTTTGACTTTTTTGGATCAAAATTGCAATGATTTGTATAGTCATGAGTCTCTTGTTGAAAAATCGAAAATTTTTAAAAAATGTGTTTTCCATCGCAAAATGTCAAATTTGATCATTTTTGGCTTATTTATACTTAGTCCAGTCATAAACGACCTCTATGTATACATTTTGACTTTTTTGGATCAAAATTGCAATGATTTGTATAGTCATGAGTCTCTTGTTGAAAAATCGAAAATTTTTAAAAAATGTTTTTTCCATCGCAAAATGTCAAATTTGATCACTTTTGGCTTATTTATACTTAGTCCAGTCATGAACGACCTCTATGTATACATTTTGACTTATTTGGATCAAAATTTCAATGATTTGTATAGTCATGACTCTCTTGTTGAAAAATCGAAAATTTTCAAAAAATGTTTTTTCTATCGAAAAATGTCAAATTTGATCATTTTTGGCTTATTTATACTTAGTCCAGTCATAAACGACCTCTATATATTCATTTTGACTTATTTGGATCAAAATCGCAATGATTTGTATAGTCATGAGTCTCTTGTTGAAAAATCGAAAATTTTTAAAAAATGTTTTTTCTATCGAAAAATGTCAAATTTGATCATTTTTGGCTTATTTATACTTAGTCCAGTCATAAACGACCTCTATGTATACATTTTGACTTATTTGGATCAAAATTGCAATGATTTGTATAGGCATGAGTCTCTTGTTGAAAAATCGAAAATTTTTAAAAAATGTTTTTTCTATCAAAAAACGTCAAATTTGATCATTTTTGGCTTATTAATACTTAGACCAGTCATAAACGACCTCTATGTATACATCTTGACTTATTTGGATCAAAATTTCAATGATTTGTATAGGCATGAGTCTCTTGTTGAAAAATCGAAAATTTTTAAAAAATGTTTTTTCTATCGAAAAATGTCAAATTTGATAATTTTTGGCTTATTTATACTTAGTCCAGTCATAAACGACCTCTATGTATACATTTTGACTTATTTGTATCAAAATTTCAATGATTTGTATAGTCATGACTCTCTTGTTGAAAGTCGAAAATTTTCAAAAAATGTTTTTTCTATCGAAAAATGTCAAATTTGATCATTTTTGGCTTATTTATACTTAGTCCAGTCATGAACGACCTCTATGTATACATTTTGACTTATTTGGATCAAAATTTCAATGATTTGTATAGTCATGACTCTCTTGTTGAAAAATCGAAAATTTTCAAAAAATGTTTTTTCTATCGAAAAATGTCAAATTTGATCATTTTTGGCTTATTTATACTTAGTCCAGTCATAAACGACCTCTATATATTCATTTTGACTTATTTGGATCAAAATCGCAATGATTTGTATAGTCATGAGTCTCTTGTTGAAAAATCGAAAATTTTTAAAAAATGTTTTTTTCTATCGAAAAATGTCAAATTTGATCATTTTTGGCTTATTTATACTTAGTCCAGTCATAAACGACCTCTATGTATACATTTTGACTTATTTGTATCAAAATTTCAATGATTTGTATAGTCATGACTCTCTTGTTGAAAGTCGAAAATTTTCAAAAAATGTTTTTTCTATCGAAAAATGTCAAATTTGATCATTTTTGGCTTATTTATACTTAGTCCAGTCATAAACGACCTCTATGTATACATTTTGACTTATTTGGATCAAAATTGCAATGATTTGTACAGGCATGAGTCTCTTGTTGAAAAATCGAAAATTTTAAAAAAATGTTTTTTCCATCGAAAAATGTCAAATTTGATCACTTTTGGCTTATTTATACTTAGTCCAGTCATGAACGACCTCTATGTATACATTTTGACTTATTTGGATCAAAATTATATTGATTTGTATAGGCATGAGTCTCTTGTTGAAAAATCGAAAATTTTTAAAAAATGTTTTTTCCATCGGAAAATGTCAAATTTGATAATTTTTGGCCTATTTATACTTAGTCCAGTCATAAACGACCTCTATGTACACATTTTGACTTATTTGGATCAAAATTTCAATGATTTGTATAGTCATGAGTCTCTTGTTGAAAAGTCGAAAATTTTTAAAAAATGTTTTTTCTATCGAAAAATGTCAAATTTGATAATTTTTGGCTTATTTATACTTAGTCCAGTCATAAACGACCTCTATGTACACATTTTGACTTATTTGGATCAAAATTATAATGATTTGTATAGGCATGAGTCTCTTGTTGAAAAATCGAAAATTTTTAAAAAATGTTTTTTCCATCGGAAAATGTCAAATTTGATCACTTTTGGCTTATTTATACTTAGTCCAGTCATGAACGACCTCTATGTATACATTTTGACTTATTTGGATCAAAATTGCAATGATTTGTATAGGCATGAGCCTCTTGTTGAAACATCGAAAATTTAAAAAAAATGTTTTTTCTATCGAAAAATGTCAAATTTGATCATTTTTGGCTTATTTATACTTAGTCCAGTCATAAGCGACCTCTATGTACACATTTTGACTTATTTTTATCAAAATTGCAATGATTTGAATAGTCATGACTCTCTTGTTGAAAAGTCGAAAATTTTCAAAAAATGTTTTTTCTATCGAAAAATGTCAAATTTGATCATTTTTGGCTTATTTATACTTAGTCCAGTCATAAACGACCTCTATGTATACATTTTGACTTTTTTGGATCAAAATTGCAATGATTTGCATGAGTCTCTTGTTGAAAAATCGAAAATTTTAAAAAAATGTTTTTTCCATCGAAAAATGTCAAATTTGATCACTTTTGGCTTATTTATACTTAGTCCAGTCATGAACGACCTCTATGTATACATTTTGACTTATTTGGATCAAAATTTCAATGATTTGTATAGTCCTGACTCTCTTGTTGAAAAATCGAAAATTTTCAAAAAATGTTTTTTCTATCGAAAAATGTCAAATTTGATCATTTTTGGCTTATTTATACTTAGTCCAGTCATACACGACCTCTATATATTCATTTTGACTTATTTGGATCAAAATCGCAATGATTTGTATAGTCATGAGTCTCTTGTTGAAAAATCGAAAATTTTTAAAAAATGTTTTTTCTATCGAAAAATGTCAAATTTGATAATTTTTGGCTTATTTATACTTAGTCCAGTCATAAACGACCTCTATGCATACATTTTGACTTATTTGGATCAAAATTGCAATGATTTGTATAGGCATGAGTCTCTTGTTGAAAAATCGAAAATTTTTAAAAAATGTTTTTTCCATCGAAAAATGTCAAATTTGATCACTTTTGGCTTATTTATACTTAGTCCAGTCATGAACGACCTCTATGTATACATTTTGACTTATTTGATCAAAATTATAATGATTTGTATAGGCATGAGTCTCTTGTTGAAAAATCGAAAATTTTTTAAAAAATGTTTTTTCCATCGGAAAATGTCAAATTTGATCACTTTTGGCTTATTTATACTTAGTCCAGTCATGAACGACCTCTATGTATACATTTTTACTTATTTGGATCAAAATTGCAATGATTTGTATAGGCATGAGCCTCTTGTTGAAACATCGAAAATTTTAAAAAAATGTTTTTTTCTATCGAAAAATGTCAAATTTGATCATTTTTGGCTTATTTATACTTAGTCCAGTCATAAACGACCTCTATGTATACATTTTGACTTATTTGGATCAAAATTTCAATGATTTGTATAGTCATGACTCTCTTGTTGAAAAATCGAAAATTTTCAAAAAATGTTTTTTCTATCGAAAAATGTCAAATTTGATAATTTTTGGCTTATTTATACTTAGTCCAGTCATAAACGACCTCTATGTATACATTTTGACTTATTTGGATCAAAATAAGTAAAAAATGTTTTTTCTATCGAAAAATGTCAAATTTGATCATTTTTGGCTTATTTATACTTAGTCCAGTCATAAACGACCTCTATGTACACATTTTGACTTATTTGGATCAAAATTATAATGATTTGTATAGGCATGAGTCTCTTGTTGAAAAATCGAAAATTTTTAAAAAATGTTTTTTCCATCGGAAAATGTCAAATTTGATCACTTTTGGCTTATTTATACTTAGTCCAGTCATGAACGACCTCTATATATACATTTTGACTTATTTGGATCAAAATTGCAATGATTTGTATAGGCATGAGCCTCTTGTTGAAACATCGAAAATTTTAAAAAAATGTTTTTTTCTATCGAAAAATGTCAAATTTGATCATTTTTGGCTTATTTATACTTAGTCCAGTCATAAACGACCTCTATGTATACATTTTGACTTATTTGGATCAAAATTGCAATGATTTGTATAGGCATGAGCCTCTTGTTGAAACATCGAAAATTTTAAAAAATGTTTTTTTCTATCGAAAAATGTCAAATTTGATCATTTTTGGCTTATTTATACTTAGTCCAGTCATAAACGACCTCTTTGTACACATTTTGACTTATTTTTATCAAAATTGCAATGATTTGAATAGTCATGACTCTCTTGTTGAAAAGTCGAAAATTTTCAAAAAATGTTTTTTTCTATCGAAAAATGTCAAATTTGATAATTTTTGACTTATTTATACTTAGTCCAGTCATAAACGACCTCTATGTATACATTTTGACTTATTTGGATCAAAATTTCAATGATTTGTCTAGTCATGAGTCTCTTGTTGAAAAGTCGAAAATTTTTTAAAAAATGTTTTTTCTATCGAAAAATGTCAAATTTGATCATTTTTGGCTTATTTATACTTAGTCCAGTCATAAACGACCTCTATGTACACATTTTGACTTATTTGGATCAAAATTGCAATGATTTGAATAGTCATGAGTCTCTTGTTGAAAAATCGAAAATTTTTAAAAAATGTTTTTTCCATCGGAAAATGTCAAATTTGATCACTTTTGGCTTATTTATACTTAGTCCAGTCATGAACGACCTCTATGTATACATTTTGACTTATTTGGATCAAAATTGCAATGATTTGTATAGGCATGAGCCTCTTGTTGAAACATCGAAAATTTTAAAAAAATGTTTTTTTCTATCGAAAAATGTCAAATTTGATCATTTTTGGCTTATTTATACTTAGTCCAGTCATAAACGACCTCTATGTACACATTTTGACTTATTTTTATCAAAATTGCAATGATTTGAATAGTCATGACTCTCTTGTTGAAAAGTCGAAAATTTTCAAAAAAATGTTTTTTTCTATCGAAAAATGTCAAATTTGATCATTTTTGGCTTATTTATACTTAGTCCAGTCATAAACGACCTCTATGTATACATTTTGACTTTTTTGGATCAAAATTGCAATGATTTGTATAGTCATGAGTCTCTTGTTGAAAAATCGAAAATTTTTAAAAAATGTTTTTTCCATCGCAAAATGTCAAATTTGATCACTTTTGGCTTATTTATACTTAGTCCAGTCATGAACGACCTCTATGTATACATTTTTGACTTATTTGGATCAAAATTTCAATGATTTGTATAGTCATGACTCTCTTGTTGAAAAATCGAAAATTTTCAAAAAATGTTTTTTTCTATCGAAAAATGTCAAATTTGATCATTTTTGGCTTATTTATACTTAGTCCAGTCATAAACGACCTCTATGTATACATTTTGACTTATTTGGATCAAAATTTCAATGATTTGTATAGTCATGAGTCTCTTGTTGAAAAGTCGAAAATTTTTAAAAAATGTTTTTTTCTATCGAAAAATGTCAAATTTGATCATTTTTGGCTTATTTATACTTAGTCCAGTCATAAACGACCTCTATGTACACATTTTGACTTATTTGGATCAAAATTTCAATGATTTCTATAGTCATGACTCTCTTGTTGAAAAATCGAAAATTTTCAAAAAATGTTTTTTCTATCGAAAAATGTCAAATTTGATCATTTTTTGGCTTATTTATACTTAGTCCAGTCATAAACGACCTCTATGTATACATTTTGACTTATTTGGATCAAAATTTCAATGATTTGTATAGTCATGACTCTCTTGTTGAAAAATCGAAAATTTTCAAAAAATGTTTTTTTCTATCGAAAAATGTCAAATTTGATCATTTTTGGCTTATTTATACTTAGTCCAGTCATAAACGACCTCTATGTATACATTTTGACTTATTTGGATCAAAATTTCAATGATTTGTATAGTCATGAGTCTCTTGTTGAAAAGTCGAAAATTTTTAAAAAATGTTTTTTCTATCGAAAAATGTCAAATTTGATCATTTTTGGCTTATTTATACTTAGTCCAGTCATAAACGACCTCTATGTACACATTTTGACTTATTTGGATCAAAATTATAATGATTTGTATAGGCATGAGTCTCTTGTTGAAAAATCGAAAATTTTTAAAAAATGTTTTTTTCCATCGGAAAATGTCAAATTTGATCACTTTTGGCTTATTTATACTTAGTCCAGTCATGAACGACCTCTATATATACATTTTGACTTATTTGGATCAAAATTGCAATGATTTGTATAGGCATGAGCCTCTTGTTGAAACATCGAAAATTTTAAAAAAATGTTTTTTCTATCGAAAAATGTCAAATTTGATCATTTTTGGCTTATTTATACTTAGTCCAGTCATAAACGACCTCTATGTATACATTTTGACTTATTTGGATCAAAATTGCAATGATTTGTATAGGCATGAGCCTCTTGTTGAAACATCGAAAATTTTAAAAAAATGTTTTTTTCTATCGAAAAATGTCAAATTTGATCATTTTTGGCTTATTTATACTTAGTCCAGTCATAAACGACCTCTTTGTACACATTTTGACTTATTTTTATCAAAATTGCAATGATTTGAATAGTCATGACTCTCTTGTTGAAAAGTCGAAAATTTTCAAAAAATGTTTTTTTCTATCGAAAAATGTCAAATTTGATAATTTTTTGACTTATTTATACTTAGTCCAGTCATAAACGACCTCTATGTATACATTTTGACTTATTTGGATCAAAATTTCAATGATTTGTCTAGTCATGAGTCTCTTGTTGAAAAGTCGAAAATTTTTAAAAAATGTTTTTTCTATCGAAAAATGTCAAATTTGATCATTTTTGGCTTATTTATACTTAGTCCAGTCATAAACGACCTCTATGTACACATTTTGACTTATTTGGATCAAAATTGCAATGATTTGAATAGTCATGAGTCTCTTGTTGAAAAATCGAAAATTTTTAAAAAATGTTTTTTCCATCGGAAAATGTCAAATTTGATCACTTTTGGCTTATTTATACTTAGTCCAGTCATGAACGACCTCTATGTATACATTTTGACTTATTTGGATCAAAATTGCAATGATTTGTATAGGCATGAGCCTCTTGTTGAAACATCGAAAATTTTAAAAAAATGTTTTTTCTATCGAAAAATGTCAAATTTGATCATTTTTGGCTTATTTATACTTAGTCCAGTCATAAACGACCTCTATGTACACATTTTGACTTATTTTTATCAAAATTGCAATGATTTGAATAGTCATGACTCTCTTGTTGAAAAGTCGAAAATTTTCAAAAAATGTTTTTTCTATCGAAAAATGTCAAATTTGATCATTTTTGGCTTATTTATACTTAGTCCAGTCATAAACGACCTCTATGTATACATTTTGACTTTTTTGGATCAAAATTGCAATGATTTGTATAGTCATGAGTCTCTTGTTGAAAAATCGAAAATTTTTAAAAAATGTTTTTTCCATCGCAAAATGTCAAATTTGATCACTTTTGGCTTATTTATACTTAGTCCAGTCATGAACGACCTCTATGTATACATTTTGACTTATTTGGATCAAAATTTCAATGATTTGTATAGTCATGACTCTCTTGTTGAAAAATCGAAAATTTTCAAAAAGTGTTTTTTTCTATCGAAAAATGTCAAATTTGATCATTTTTGGCTTATTTATACTTAGTCCAGTCATAAACGACCTCTATGTATATATTTTGACTTATTTGGATCAAAATTTCAATGATTTGTATAGTCATGAGTCTCTTGTTGAAAAGTCGAAAATTTTTAAAAAATGTTTTTTTCTATCGAAAAATGTCAAATTTGATCATTTTTGGCTTATTTATACTTAGTCCAGTCATAAACGACCTCTATGTACACATTTTGACTTATTTGGATCAAAATTTCAATGATTTCTATAGTCATGACTCTCTTGTTGAAAAATCGAAAATTTTCAAAAAATGTTTTTTCTATCGAAAAATGTCAAATTTGATCATTTTTGGCTTATTTATACTTAGTCCAGTCATAAACGACCTCTATGTATACATTTTGACTTATTTGGATCAAAATTTCAATGATTTGTATAGTCATGATTCTCTTGTTGAAAAGTCGAAAATTTTTAAAAAATGTTTTTTCTATCGAAAAATGTCAAATTTGATCATTTTTGGCTTATTTATACTTAGTCCAGTCATAAACGACCTCTATGTATACATTTTGACTTATTTGGATCAAAATTTCAATGATTTGTATAGTCATGAGTCTCTTGTTGAAAAGTCGAAAATTTTTAAAAAATGTTTTTTTCTATCGAAAAATGTCAAATTTGATCATTTTTGGCTTATTAATACTTAGCCCAGTCATAAACGACCTCTATGTATACATTTTGACTTATTTGGATCAAAATTGCAATGATTTGTATAGGCATGAGTCTCTTGTTGAAAAATCGAAAATTTTTAAAAAATGTTTTTTCCATCGGAAAATGTCAAATTTGATCACTTTTGGCTTATTTATACTTAGTCCAGTCACGAACGACCTCTATGTATACATTTTGACTTATTTGGATGAAATTGCAATGATTTGTATAGGCATGAGTCTCTTGTTGAAACATCGAAAATTTTAAAAAAAATGTTTTTTCTATCGAAAAATGTCAAATTTGATCATTTTTGGCTTATTTATACTTAGGCCAGTCATAAACGACCTCTATGTATACATTTTGACTTATTTGGATCAAAATTTCAATGATTTGTATAGGCATGAGTCTCTTGTTGAAAAATCGAAAATTTGCAAAAAATGTTTTTTCTATCGAAAAATGTCAAATTTGATCATTTTTGGCTTATTTATACTTAGTCCAGTCATAAACGACCTCTATGTATACATTTTGACTTATTTGGATCAAAATTGCAATGATTTGTATAGGCATGAGTCTCTTGTTGAAAAATCGAAAATTTTAAAAAAATGTTTTTTCTATCAAAAAACGTCAAATTTGATCATTTTTGGCTTATTAATACTTAGTCCAGTCATAAACGACCTCTATGTATACATTTTGACTTATTTGGATCAAAATTTCAATGATTTGTATAGGCATGAGTCTCTTGTTGAAAAATCGAAAATTTTTAAAAAATGTTTTTTCTATCGAAAAATGTCAAATTTGATCATTTTTGGCTTATTTATACTTAGTCCAGTCATAAACGACCTCTATGTATACATTTTGACTTATTTGGATCAAAATTGCAATGATTTGTATAGGCATGAGTCTCTTGTTGAAACATCGAAAATTTTAAAAAAATGTTTTTTTCTATCGAAAAATGTCAAATTTGATCATTTTTGGCTTATTTATACTTAGTCCAGTCATAAACGACCTCTATGTATACATTTTGACTTATTTGGATCAAAATTTCAATGATTTGTATAGTCATGACTCTCTTGTTGAAAAATCGAAAATTTTCAAAAAATGTTTTTTTCTATCGAAAAATGTCAAATTTGATCATTTTTGGCTTATTTATACTTAGTCCAGTCATAAACGACCTCTATGTATACATTTTGACTTATTTGGATCAAAATTGCAATGATTTGTATAGGCATGAGTCTCTTGTTGAAAAATCGAAAATTTTTAAAAAATGTTTTTTCTATCGAAAAATGTCAAATTTGATAATTTTTGGCTTATTTATACTTAGTCCAGTCATAAACGACCTCTATGTATACATTTTGACTTATTGGGATCAAAATTGCAATGATTTGTATAGGCATGAGTCTCTTGTTGAAACATCGAAAATTTTAAAAAAATGTTTTTTCTATCGAAAAATGTCAAATTTGATCATTTTTGGCTTATTTATACTTAGGCCAGTCATAAACGACCTCTATGTATACATTTTGACTTATTTGGATCAAAATTTCAATGATTTGTATAGTCATGACTCTTTTTGAAAAATCGAAAATTTTCAAAAAATGTTTTTTCTATCGAAAAATGTCAAATTTGATCATTTTTGGCTTATTTATACTTAGTCCAGTCATAAACGACCTCTATGTATACATTTTGACTAATTTTAATCAAAATTGCAATGATTTGTATAGGCATGAGTCTCTTGTTGAAAAATCGAAAATTTTTAAAAAATGTTTTTTCCATCGAAAAATGTCAAATTTGATCACTTTTGGCTTATTTATACTTAGTCCAGTCATAAACGACCTCTATGTATACATTTTGACTTATTTGGATCAAAATTTCAATGATTTGTATAGGCATGAGTCTCTTGTTGAAAAATCTAAAATTTGCAAAAAATGTTTTTTCTATCGAAAAATGTCAAATTTGATCATTTTTGGCTTATTTTTACTTAGTCCAGTCATAAACGACCTCTATGTATACATTTTGACTTATTTGGATCAAAATTGCAATTATTTGTATAGACATGAGTTTCTTGTTGAAAAATCGAAAATTTTTAAAAAATGTTTTTTCTATCGAAAAATGTCAAATTTGATCATTTTTGGCTTATTTATACTTAGTCCAGTCGTAAACGACCTCTATGTATACATTTTGACTTATTTGGATCAAAATTTCAATGATTTGTATAGTCATGACTCTCTTGTTGAAAAATCGAAAATTTTCAAAAAATGTTTTTTCTATCGAAAAATGTCAAATTTGATAATTTTTGGCTTATTTATACTTAGTCCAGTCATAAACGACCTCTATGTATACATTTTGACTTATTTGGATCAAAATTTCAATGATTTGTATAGTCATGAGTCTCTTGTTGAAAAGTCGAAAATTTTTAAAAAATGTTTTTTCTATCGAAAAATGTCAAATTTGATCATTTTTGGCTTATTAATACTTAGCCCAGTCATAAACGACCTCTATGTATACATTTTGACTTATTTGGATCAAAATTGCAATGATTTGTATAGGCATGAGTCTCTTGTTGAAAAATCGAAAATTTTTAAAAAATGTTTTTTCCATCGGAAAATGTCAAATTTGATCACTTTTGGCTTATTTATACTTAGTCCAGTCACGAACGACCTCTATGTATACATTTTGACTTATTTGGATGAAATTGCAATGATTTGTATAGGCATGAGTCTCTTGTTGAAACATCGAAAATTTTAAAAAAAATGTTTTTTCTATCGAAAAATGTCAAATTTGATCATTTTTGGCTTATTTATACTTAGGCCAGTCATAAACGACCTCTATGTATACATTTTGACTTATTTGGATCAAAATTTCAATGATTTGTATAGGCATGAGTCTCTTGTTGAAAAATCGAAAATTTGCAAAAAATGTTTTTTTCTATCGAAAAATGTCAAATTTGATCATTTTTGGCTTATTTATACTTAGTCCAGTCATAAACGACCTCTATGTATACATTTTGACTTATTTGGATCAAAATTGCAATGATTTGTATAGGCATGAGTCTCTTGTTGAAAAATCGAAAATTTTAAAAAAATGTTTTTTCTATCAAAAAACGTCAAATTTGATCATTTTTGGCTTATTAATACTTAGTCCAGTCATAAACGACCTCTATGTATACATTTTGACTTATTTGGATCAAAATTTCAATGATTTGTATAGGCATGAGTCTCTTGTTGAAAAATCGAAAATTTTTAAAAAATGTTTTTTCTATCGAAAAATGTCAAATTTGATCATTTTTGGCTTATTTATACTTAGTCCAGTCATAAACGACCTCTATGTATACATTTTGACTTATTTGGATCAAAATTGCAATGATTTGTATAGGCATGAGTCTCTTGTTGAAACATCGAAAATTTTAAAAAAATGTTTTTTTCTATCGAAAAATGTCAAATTTGATCATTTTTGGCTTATTTATACTTAGTCCAGTCATAAACGACCTCTATGTATACATTTTGACTTATTTGGATCAAAATTTCAATGATTTGTATAGTCATGACTCTCTTGTTGAAAAATCGAAAATTTTCAAAAAATGTTTTTTTCTATCGAAAAATGTCAAATTTGATCATTTTTGGCTTATTTATACTTAGTCCAGTCATAAACGACCTCTATGTATACATTTTGACTTATTTGGATCAAAATTGCAATGATTTGTATAGGCATGAGTCTCTTGTTGAAAAATCGAAAATTTTTAAAAAATGTTTTTTCTATCGAAAAATGTCAAATTTGATAATTTTTGGCTTATTTATACTTAGTCCAGTCATAAACGACCTCTATGTATACATTTTGACTTATTGGGATCAAAATTGCAATGATTTGTATAGGCATGAGTCTCTTGTTGAAACATCGAAAATTTTAAAAAAATGTTTTTTCTATCGAAAAATGTCAAATTTGATCATTTTTGGCTTATTTATACTTAGGCCAGTCATAAACGACCTCTATGTATACATTTTGACTTATTTGGATCAAAATTTCAATGATTTGTATAGTCATGACTCTTTTTGAAAAATCGAAAATTTTCAAAAAATGTTTTTTCTATCGAAAAATGTCAAATTTGATCATTTTTGGCTTATTTATACTTGGTCCAGATATAAACGACCTCTATGTATACATTTTGACTAATTTTAATCAAAATTGCAATGATTTGTATAGGCATGAGTCTCTTGTTGAAAAATCGAAAATTTTTAAAAAATGTTTTTTCCATCGAAAAATGTCAAATTTGATCACTTTTGGCTTATTTATACTTAGTCCAGTCATAAACGACCTCTATGTATACATTTTGACTTATTTGGATCAAAATTTCAATGATTTGTATAGGCATGAGTCTCTTGTTGAAAAATCTAAAATTTGCAAAAAATGTTTTTTCTATCGAAAAATGTCAAATTTGATCATTTTTGGCTTATTTTTACTTAGTCCAGTCATAAACGACCTCTATGTATACATTTTGACTTATTTGGATCAAAATTGCAATTATTTGTATAGACATGAGTTTCTTGTTGAAAAATCGAAAATTTTTAAAAAATGTTTTATCTATCGAAAAATGTCAAATTTGATCATTTTTGGCTTATTTATACTTAGTCCAGTCGTAAACGACCTCTATGTATACATTTTGACTTATTTGGATCAAAATTTCAATGATTTGTATAGTCATGACTCTCTTGTTGAAAAATCGAAAATTTTCAAAAAATGTTTTTTCTATCGAAAAATGTCAAATTTGATAATTTTTGGCTTATTTATACTTAGTCCAGTCATAAACGACCTCTATGTATACATTTTGACTTATTTGGATCAAAATTTCAATGATTTGTATAGTCATGAGTCTCTTGTTGAAAAGTCGAAAATTATTAAAAAATGTTTTTTCTATCGAAAAATGTCAAATTTGATCATTTTTGGCTTATTTATACTTAGTCCAGTCATAAACGACCTCTATGTACACATTTTGACTTATTTGGATCAAAATTATAATGATTTGTATAGGCATGAGTCTCTTGTTGAAAAATCGAAAATTTTTAAAAAATGTTTTTTCCATCGGAAAATGTCAAATTTGATCACTTTTGGCTTATTTATACTTATTCCAGTCATGAACGACCTCTATATATACATTTTGACTTATTTGGATCAAAATTGCAATGATTTGTATAGGCATGAGCCTCTTGTTGAAACATCGAAAATTTTAAAAAAATGTTTTTTCTATCGAAAAATGTCAAATTTGATCATTTTTGGCTTATTTATACTTAGTCCAGTCATAAACGACCTCTATGTATACATTTTGACTTATTTGGATCAAAATTGCAATGATTTGTATAGGCATGAGCCTCTTGTTGAAACATCGAAAATTTTAAAAAAATGTTTTTTCTATCGAAAAATGTCAAATTTGATCATTTTTGGCTTATTTATACTTAGTCCAGTCATAAACGACCTCTTTGTACACATTTTGACTTATTTTTATCAAAATTGCAATGATTTGAATAGTCATGACTCTCTTGTTGAAAAGTCGAAAATTTTCAAAAAATGTTTTTTCTATCGAAAAATGTCAAATTTGATAATTTTTGACTTATTTATACTTAGTCCAGTCATAAACGACCTCTATGTATACATTTTGACTTATTTGGATCAAAATTTCAATGATTTGTATAGTCATGAGTCTCTTGTTGAAAAGTCGAAAATTTTTAAAAAATGTTTTTTCTATCGAAAAATGTCAAATTTGATCATTTTTGGCTTATTTATACTTAGTCCAGTCATAAACGACCTCTATGTACACATTTTGACTTATTTGGATCAAAATTGCAATGATTTGAATAGTCATGAGTCTCTTGTTGAAAAATCGAAAATTTTTAAAAAATGTTTTTTCCATCGGAAAATGTCAAATTTGATCACTTTTGGCTTATTTATACTTAGTCCAGTCATGAACGACCTCTATGTATACATTTTGACTTATTTGGATCAAAATTGCAATGATTTGTATAGGCATGAGCCTCTTGTTGAAACATCGAAAATTTTAAAAAAATGTTTTTTCTATCGAAAAATGTCAAATTTGATCATTTTTGGCTTATTTATACTTAGTCCAGTCATAAACGACCTCTATGTACACATTTTGACTTATTTTTATCAAAATTGCAATGATTTGAATAGTCATGACTCTCTTAATGAAAAGTCGAAAATTTTCAAAAAATGTTTTTTCTATCGAAAAATGTCAAATTTGATCATTTTTGGCTTATTTATACTTAGTCCAGTCATAAACGACCTCTATGTATACATTTTGACTTTTTTGGATCAAAATTGCAATGATTTGTATAGTCATGAGTCTCTTGTTGAAAAATCGAAAATTTTTAAAAAATTTTTTTTCCATCGCAAAATGTCAAATTTGATCACTTTTGGCTTATTTATACTTAGTCCAGTCATGAACGACCTCTATGTATACATTTTGACTTATTTGGATCAAAATTTCAATGATTTGTATAGTCATGACTCTCTTGTTGAAAAATCGAAAATTTTCAAAAAATGTTTTTTCTATCGAAAAATGTCAAATTTGATCATTTTTGGCTTATTTATACTTAGTCCAGTCATAAACGACCTCTATGTATACATTTTGACTTATTTGGATCAAAATTTCAATGATTTGTATAGTCATGAGTCTCTTGTTGAAAAGTCGAAAATTTTTAAAAAATGTTTTTTCTATCGAAAAATGTCAAATTTGATCATTTTTGGCTTATTTATACTTAGTCCAGTCATAAACGACCTCTATGTACACATTTTGACTTATTTGGAACAAAATTTCAATGATTTGTATAGTCATGACTCTCTTGTTGAAAAATCGAAAATTTTTAAAAAATGTTTTTTCCATCGGAAAATGTCAAATTTGATCACTTTTGGCTTATTTATACTTAGTCCAGTCATGAACGACCTCTATGTATACATTTTGACTTATTTGGATGAAATTGCAATGATTTGTATAGGCATGAGTCTCTTGTTGAAACATCGAAAATTTTAAAAAAAATGTTTTTTCTATCGAAAAATGTCAAATTTGATCATTTTTGGCTTATTTATACTTAGGCCAGTCATAAACGACCTCTATGTATACATTTTGACTTATTTGGATCAAAATTTCAATGATTTGTATAGGCATTAGTCTCTTGTTGAAAAATCGAAAATTTGCAAAAAATGTTTTTTCTATCGAAAAATGTCAAATTTGATCATTTTTGGCTTATTTTTACTTAGTCCAGTCGTAAACGACCTCTATGTATACATTTTGACTTATTCGGATCAAAATTTCAATGATTTGTATAGTCATGACTCTCTTGTTGAAAAATCGAAAATTTTCAAAAAATGTTTTTTCTATCGAAAAATGTCAAATTTGATCATTTTTGGCTGATTTATACTTAGTCCAGTCCTAAACGACCTCTATGTATACATTTTGACTTATTTGGATCAAAATTTCAATGATTTGTATAGTAATGAGTCTCTTGTTGAAAAGTCGAAAATTATTAAAAAATGTTTTTTCTATCGAAAAATGTCAAATTTGATCATTTTTGGCTTATTTATACTTAGTCCAGTCATAAACGACCTCTATGTACATATTTTGACTTATTTGGATCAAAATCGCAATGATTTGAATAGTCATGACTCACTTGTTGAAAAGTCGAAAATTTTCAAAAAATGTTTTTTTCTATCGAAAAATGTCAAATTTGATCATTTTTGGCTTATTTATACTTAGTCCAGTCATAAACGACCTCTATGTATACATTTTGACTTATTTGGATCAAAATTGCAATGATTTGTATAGGCATGAGTCTCTTGTTGAAAAATCGAAAATTTTAAAAAAATGTTTTTTTCTATCAAAAAACGTCAAATTTGATCATTTTTGGCTTATTAATACTTAGTCCAGTCATAAACGACCTCTATGTATACATTTTGACTTATTTGGATCAAAATTTCAATGATTTGTATAGGCATGAGTCTCTTGTTGAAAAATCGAAAATTTTTAAAAAATGTTTTTTCTATCGAAAAATGTCAAATTTGATCATTTTTGGCTTATTTATACTTAGTCCAGTCATAAACGACCTCTATGTATACATTTTGACTTATTTGGATCAAAATTGCAATGATTTGTATAGGCATGAGTCTCTTGTTGAAACATCGAAAAATTTAAAAAAATGTTTTTTCTATCGAAAAATGTCAAATTTGATCATTTTTGGCTTATTTATACTTAGTCCAGGCATAAACGACCTCTATGTATACATTTTGACTTATTTGGATCAAAATTTCAATGATTTGTATAGTCATGACTCTCTTGTTGAAAAATCGAAAATTTTCAAAAAATGTTTTTTCTATCGAAAAATGTCAAATTTGATCATTTTTGGCTTATTTATACTTAGTCCAGTCATAAACGACCTCTATGTATACATTTTGACTTATTTGGATCAAAATTGCAATGATTTGTATAGGCATGAGTCTCTTGTTGAAAAATCGAAAATTTTTAAAAAATGTTTTTTCTATCGAAAAATGTCAAATTTGATAATTTTTGGCTTATTTATACTTAGTCCAGCCATAAACGACCTCTATGTATACATTTTGACTTATTGGGATCAAAATTGCAATGATTTGTATAGGCATGAGTCTCTTGTTGAAACATCGAAAATTTTAAAAAAAAGTTTTTTCTATCGAAAAATGTCAAATTTGATCATTTTTGGCTTATTTATACTTAGGCCAGTCATAAACGACCTCTATGTATACATTTTGACTTATTTGGATCAAAATTTCAATGATTTGTATAGTCATGACTCTTTTTGAAAAATCGAAAATTTTCAAAAAATGTTTTTTCTATCGAAAAATGTCAAATTTGATCATTTTTGGCTTATTTATACTTAGTCCAGTCATAAACGACCTCTATGTATACATTTTGACTAATTTTAATCAAAATTGCAATGATTTGTATAGGCATGAGTCTCTTGTTGAAAAATCGAAAATTTTTAAAAAATGTTTTTTCCATCGAAAAATGTCAAATTTGATCACTTTTGGCTTATTTATACTTAGTCCAGTCATAAACGACCTCTATGTATACATTTTGACTTTTTTGGATCAAAATTGCAATGATTTGTATAGTCATGAGTCTCTTGTTGAAAAATCGAAAATTTTTAAAAAATGTTTTTTCCATCGCAAAATGTCAAATTTGATCACTTTTGGCTTATTTATACTTAGTCCAGTCATGAACGACCTGTATGTATACATTTTGACTTATTTGGATCAAAATTGCAATGATTTGTATAGGCATGAGTCTCTTGTTGAAACATCGAAAATTTAAAAAAAATGTTTTTTTCTATCGAAAAATGTCAAATTTGATCATTTTTGGCTTATTTATACTTAGGCCAGTCATAAACGACCTCTATGTATACATTTTGACTTATTTGGATCAAAATTTCAATGATTTGTATAGGCATGAGTCTCTTGTTGAAAAATCTAAAATTTGCAAAAAATGTTTTTTCTATCGAAAAATGTCAAATTTGATCATTTTTGGCTTATTTTTACTTAGTCCAGTCATAAACGACCTCTATGTATACATTTTGACTAATTTGGATCAAAATTGCAATGATTTGTATAGGCATGAGTTTCTTGTTGAAAAATCGAAAATTTTCAAAAAATGTTTTTTCTATCGAAAAATGTCAAATTTGATCATTTTTGGCTTATTTATACTTAGTCCAGTCATAAACGACCTCTATGTATACATTTTGACTTATTTGGATCAAAATTGCAATGATTTGTATAGGCATGAGTCTCTTGTTGAAAAATCGAAAATTTTTAAAAAATGTTTTTTCTATCGAAAAATGTCAAATTTGATCATTTTTGGCTTATTTATACTTAGTCCAGTCACAAACGACCTCTATGTATACATTTTGACTTATTTGGATCAAAATTGCAATGATTTGTATAGGCATGAGTCTCTTGTTGAAAAATCGATAATTTTTAAAAAATGTTTTTTCTATCGAAAAATGTCAAATTTGATCATTTTTGGCTGCTTTATACTTAGTCCAGTCATAAACGACCTCTATGAATACATTTTGACTTATTTGGATCAAAATTGTAATGATTTGTATTGGCATGAGTATCTTGTTGAAAAATCGAAAATTTTCAAAAAATGTTTTTCTATCGAAAAATGACAAATTTGATCATTTTTGGCTTATTTATACTTAGTCCAGTCATAAACGACCTCTATGTATACATTTTGACTTATTTGGATCAAAATTGCAATGTTTAGTATAGTCATGACTCTCTTGTTGAAAAATCGAAAATTTTCAAAAAATGTTTTTTCTATCGAAAAATGTCAAATTTGATCATTTTTGGCTTATTTATACTTAGTCCAGTCATAAACGACCTCTATGAATACATTTTGACTTATTTGGATCAAAATTGCAATGATTTGTATAGGCATGAGTCTCTTGTTGAAAAATCGAAAATTTTAAAAAAATGTTTTTTCTATCGAAAAATGTCAAATTTGATCATTTTTGGCTTATTTATACTTAGTCCAGTCATAAACGACCTCTATATATTCATTTTGACTTATTTGGATCAAAATCGCAATGATTTGTACAGTCATGAGTCTCTTGTTGAAAAATCGAAAATTTTTATAAAATGTTTTTTCTATCGAAAAATGTCAAATTTGATCATTTTTGGCTTATTTATACTTAGTCCAGTCATAACCGACCTCTATATATTCATTTTGACTTATTTGGATCAAAATCGCAATGATTTGTATAGTCATGAGTCTCTTGTTGAAAAATCGAAAATTTTTATAAAATGTTTTTTCTATCGAAAAATGTCAAATTTGATCATTTTTGGCTTATTTATACTTAGTCCAGTCATAAACGACCTCTATGTATACATTTTGACTTATTTGGATCAAAATTGCAATGATTTGTATAGGCATGAGTCTCTTGTTGAAAAATCGAAAATTTTCAAAAAATGTTTTTTCTATCGAAAAATGTCAAATTTGATCATTTTTGGCTTATTTATACTTAGTCCAGTCATAAACGACCTCTATGTATACATTTTGACTTATTTGGATCAAAATTGCAATGATTTGTATAGGCATGAGTCTCTTGTTGAAAAATCGATAATATTTAAAAAATGTTTTTTCTATCGAAAAATGTCAAATTTGATCATTTTTGGCTGCTTTATACTTAGTCCAGTCATAAACGACCACTATGTATACATTTTGACTTATTTGGATCAAAATTTCAATGATTTGTATAGGCATGAGTCTCTTGTTGAAAAATCGAAAATTTTTAAAAAATGTTTTTTCTATCGAAAAATGTCAAATTTGATAAATTTTGGCTCATTTATACTTAGTCCAGTCATAAACGACCTCTATGTATACATTTTGACTTATTTGGATCAAAATTTCAATGATTTGTATAGGCATGAGTCTCTTGTTGAAAAATCGAAAATTTTTAAAAAATGTTTTTTCTATCGAAAAATGTCAAATTTGATAATTTTTGGCTTATTTACACTTAGTCCAGTCATAAACGACCTCTATGTATACATTTTGACTTATTGGGATCAAAATTGCAATGATTTGTATAGGCATGAGTCTCTTGTTGAAACATCGAAAATTTTAAAAAAATGTTTTTTCTATCGAAAAATGTCAAATTTGATCATTTTTGGCTTATTTATACTTAGTCCAGTCATAAACGACCTCTATGTATACATTTTGACTTATTTGGATCAAAATTTCAATGATTTGTATAGTCATGACTCTCTTGTTGAAAAATCGAAAATTTTCAAAAAAAGTTTTTTCTATCGAAAAATGTCAAATTTGATCATTTTTGGCTTATTTATACTTAGTCCAGTCATAAACGACCTCTATGTATACATTTTGACTTATTTGGATCAAAATTGCAATGATTTGTATAGGCATGAGTCTCTTGTTGAAAAATCGAAAATTTTTAAAAAATGTTTTTTCTATCGAAAAATGTCAAATTTGATAATTTTTTGCTTATTTATACTTAGTCCAGTCATAAACGACCTCTATGTATACATTTTGACTTATTGGGATCAAAATTTCAATGATTTGTATAGTCATGACTCTCTTGTTGAAAAATCGAATATTTTCAAAAAATGTTTTTTCTATCGAAAAATGTCAAATTTGATCATTTTTGGCTTATTTATACTTAGTCCAGTCATAAACGACCTCTATGTATACATTTTGACTTATTTGGATCAAAATTGCAATGATTTGTATAGTCATGACTCTCTTGTTGAAAAGTCGAAAATTTTCAAAAAATGTTTTTTCTATCGAAAAATGTCAAATTTGATCATTTTTGGCTTATTTATACTTAGTCCAGTCATAAACGACCTCTATGTATACATTTTGACTTATTTGGATCAAAATTGCAATGATTTGTATAGGCATGAGCCTCTTGTTGAAACATCGAAAATTTTAAAAAAATGTTTTTTCTATCGAAAAATGTCAAATTTGATCATTTTTGGCTTATTTACACTTAGTCCAGTCATAAACGACCTCTATGTATACATTTTGACTTATTGGGATCAAAATTTCAATGATTTGTATAGTCATGACTCTCTTGTTGAAAAATCGAATATTTTCAAAAAATGTTTTTTCCATCGAAAAATGTCAAATTTGATCACTTTTGGCTTATTTATACGTAGTCCAGTCATGAACGACCTCTATGTTTACATTTTGACTTATTTGGATCAAAATTGCCATGATTTGTATAGGCATGAGTCTCTTGTTGAAACATCGAAAATTTTAAAAAAATGTTTTTTCTATCGAAAAATGTCAAATTTGATCATTTTTGGCTTATTTATACTTAGGCCAGTCATAAACGACCTCTATGTATACATTTTGACTTATTTGGATCAAAATTTCAATGATTTGTATAGTCATGACTCTCTTGTTGAAAAATCGAAAATTTTCAAAAAATGTTTTTTCTATCGAAAAATGTCAAATTTGATCATTTTTGGCTTATTTATACTTAGTCCAGTCATAAACGACCACTATGTATACATTTTGACTTATTTGGATCAAAATTGCAATGATTTGTATAGGCATGAGTCTCTTGTTGAAAAATCGAAAATTTTTAAAAAATGTTTTTTTCTATCGAAAAATGTCAAATTTGATAATTTTTGGCTTATTTACACTTAGTCCAGTCATAAACGACCTCTATGTATACATTTTGACTTATTGGGATCAAAATTTCAATGATTTGTATAGTCATGACTCTCTTGTTGAAAAATCGAATATTTTCAAAAAATGTTTTTTCTATCGAAAAATGTCAAATTTGATCATTTTTGGCTTATTTATACTTAGTCCAGTCATAAACGACCTCTATGTATACATTTTGACTTATTTGGATCAAAATTGCAATGATTTGTATAGTCATGACTCTCTTGTTGAAAAGTCGAAAATTTTCAAAAAATGTTTTTTCTATCGAAAAATGTCAAATTTGATCATTTTTGGCTTATTTATACTTAGTCCAGTCATAAACGACCTCTATGTATACATTTTGACTTATTTGGATCAAAATTGCAATGATTTGTATAGTCATGACTCTCTTATTGAAAAATCGAAAATTTTCAAAAAATGTTTTTTCTATCGAAAAATGTCAAATTTGATCATTTTTGGCTTATTTATACTTAGTCCAGTCATAAACGACCTCTATGTATACATTTTGACTAATTTGGATCAAAATTGCAATGATTTGTATAGGCATGAGTCTCGTGTGTAAAATCGAAAATTTTAAAAAAATGTATTTTCTATCGAAAAATGTCAAATTTGATCATTTTTGGCTTATTTATACTTAGTCCAGTCATAAACGACCTCTTTGTATACATTTTGACATATTTGGTTCAAAATTGCAATGATTTGTATAAGCATGAGTCTCTTGTTGAAAAATCGAAAATTTTTAAAAAATGTTTTTTCCTTCGAAAAATGTCAAATTTGATCACTTTTGGCTTATTTATACTTAGTCCAGTCATGAACGACCTCTATGTATACATTTTGACTTATTTGGATCAAAATTGCAATGATTTGTATAGGCATGAGTCTCTTGTTGAAAAATCGAAAATTTTTAAAAAATGTTTTTTCAATCGAAAAATGTCAAATTTGATCATTTTTGGCTTATTTATACTTAGTCCAGTCATAAACGACCTCTTTGTATACATTTTGACTTATTTGGATCAAAATTACAATGATTTGTATAGGCATGAGTCTCTTGTTGAAAAATCGAAAATTTTTAAAAAATGTTTTTTCTATCGAAAAATGTCAAATTTGATCATTTTTGGCTTATTTATACTTAGTCCAGTCATAAACGACCTCTATGTATACATTTGGACTTATTTGGATCAAAATTTCAATGATTTGTATAGTCATGACTCTCTTGTTGAAAAATCGAAAATTTTCAAAAAGTGTTTTTTCTATCGAAAAATGTCAAATTTGATCATTTTTGGCTTATTTATACTTAGTCCAGTCATAAACGACCTCTATGTATACATTTGGACTTATTTGGATCAAAATTTCAATGATTTGTATAGTCATGACTCTCTTGTTGAAAAATCGAAAATTTTAAAAAAGTGTTTTTTCTATCGAAAAATGTCAAATTTGATCATTTTTGGCTTATTTATACTTAGTCCAGTCATAAACGACCTCTATGTATACATTTTGACTTATTTGGATCAAAATTTCAATGATTTGTATAGTCATGACTCTCTTGTTGAAAAATCGAAAATTTTCAAAAAATGTTCATTCTATCGAAAAATGTCAAATTTGATCATTTTTGGCTTATTTATACTTAGTCCAGTCATAAACGACCTCTATGTATACATTTTGACTTATTTGGAGCAAAATTGCAATGATTTGTATAGTCATGAGTCTCTTGTTGAAAAATCGAAAATTTTCAAAAAATGTTTTTTTCTATCGAAAAATGTCAAATTTTAACATTTTTGGCTTTTTATATTTAGTCCTGTCATAAACGACCTCTTTATATACATTTTGACTTATTTGGATCAAAATTGCAATGATTTGTATAGTCATGAGTCTCTTGTTGAAAAATCGAAAATTTTCAAAAAATGTTTTTTCTATCATAAAATGCCAAATTTGATCATTTTTGGCTTATTTATACTTAGTCCAGTCATAAACGACCTCTTTGTATACATTTTGACTTATTTGGATCAAAATTTCAATGATTTGTATAGGCATGAGTCTCTTGTTGAAACATCGAAAATTTTAAAAAAATGGTTTTTTCTATCGAAAAATGTCAAATTTGATCACTTTTGGCTTATTTATACTTAGTCGAGTCATGAACGACCTCTATGTATACATTTTGACTTATTTGGATCAAAATTGCAATGATTTGTATAGTCATGAGTCTCTTGTTGAAAAATCAAAAATTTTCAAAAAATGTTTTTTCTATCGAAAAATGTCAAATTTGATCATTTTTGGCTTATTCATACTTAGTCCAGTCATAAACGACCTCTTTGTATACATTTTGACTTATTTGGATCAAAATTGCAATGATTTGTATAGTCATGAGTCTCTTGTTGAAAAATCGAAAATTTTCAAAAAATGTTTTTTCTATCGAAAAATGTCAAATTTGATAATTTTTGGCTTATTTATACTTAGTCTAGTCATAAACGACCTCTATGTATACATTTTGACTTATTTGGATCAAAATTGCAATGATTTGTATAGTCATGAGTCTCTTGTTGAAAAATCGAAAATTTTCAAAAAATGTTTTTTCTATCGAACAATGTCAAATTTGATCATTTTTGGCTTATTTATACTTAGTCCAGTCATAAACGACCTCTATGTATACATTTTGACTTATTTGGATCAAAATTGCAATGATTTGTATAGTCATGAGTCTCTTGTTGAAAAATCGAAAATTTTCAAAAAATGTTTTTTCTATCATAAAATGCCAAATTTGATCATTTTTGGCTTATTTATACTTAGTCCAGTCATAAACGACCTCTTTGTATACATTTTGACTTATTTGGATCAAAATTTCAATGATTTGTATAGTCATGAGTCTCTTGTTGAAAAATCAAAAATTTTCAAAAAATGTTTTTTCTATCGAAAAATGTCAAATTTGATCATTTTTGGCTTATTCATACTTAGTCCAGTCATAAACGACCTCTTTGTATACATTTTGACTTATTTGGATCAAAATTGCAATGATTTGTATAGTCATGAGTCTCTTGTTGAAAAATCGAAAATTTTCAAAAAATGTTTTTTCTATCGAAAAATGTCAAATTTGATCATTTTTGGCTTATTTATACTTAGTTCAGTCATGAACGACCTCTATGTATACATTTAGACTTATTTGGATCAAAATTGCAATGATTTGTATAGGCATGAGTCTCTTGTTGAAAAATCGAAAATTTTTAAGAAATGTTTTTTCCATCGAAAAATGTCAAATTTGATCACTTTTGGCTTATTTATACTTAGTCGAGTCATGAACGACCTCTATGTATACATTTTGACTTATTTGGATCAAAATTGCAATGATTTGTATAGGCATGAGTCTCTTGTTGAAACATCGAAAATTTTAAAAAAATGGTTTTTTCTATCGAAAAATGTCAAATTTGATCATTTTTGGCTTATTTATACTTAATCCAGTCATAAACGACCTCTATGTATACATTTTGACTTATTTGGATCAAAATTGCAATGATCTGTATAGTCATGAGTCTCTTGTTGAAAAATCGAAAATTTTCAAAAAATGTTTTTTCTATCATAAAATGCCAAATTTGATCATTTTTGGCTTATTTATACTTAGTCCAGTCATAAACGACCTCTTTGTATACATTTTGACTTATTTGGATCAAAATTTCAATGATTTGTATAGTCATGAGTCTCTTGTTGAAAAATCAAAAATTTTCAAAAAATGTTTTTTCTATCGAAAAATGTCAAATTTGATCATTTTTGGATTATTCATACTTAGTCCAGTCATAAACGACCTCTTTGTATACATTTTGACTTATTTGGATCAAAATTGCAATGATTTGTATAGTCATGAGTCTCTTGTTGAAAAATCGAAAATTTTCAAAAAATGTTTTTTCTATCGAAAAATGTCAAATTTGATAATTTTTGGCTTATTTATACTTAGTCTAGTCATAAACGACCTCTATGTATACATTTTGACTTATTTGGATCAAAATTGCAATGATTTGTATAGTCATGAGTCTCTTGTTGAAAAATCGAAAATTTTCAAAAAATGTTTTTTCTATCGAAAAATGTCAAATTTGATCATTTTTGGCTTATTTATACTTAGTCCAGTCATAAACGGCCTCTATGTATACATTTTGACTTATTTGGATCAAAATTGCAATGATTTGTATAGTCATGAGTCTCTTGTTGAAAAATCGAAAATTTTCAAAAAATGTTTTTTCTATCAAAAAATGTCAAATTTGATCATTATTGGCTTATTTATACTTAGTCCAGTCATAAACGACCTCTATGTATACATTTTGACTTATTTGGATCAAAATTGCAATGATTTGTATAGTTATGACTCTCTTGTTGAAAAATCGAAAATTTTCAAAAAATGTTTTTTCTATCGAAAAATGTCAAATTTGATCATTTTTGGCTTATTTATACTTAGTTCAGTCATGAACGACCTCTATGTATACATTTAGACTTATTTGGATCAAAATTGCAATGATTTGTATAGGCATGAGTCTCTTGTTGAAAAATCGAAAATTTTTAAGAAATGTTTTTTCCATCGAAAAATGTCAAATTTGATCACTTTTGGCTTATTTATACTTAGTCGAGTCATGAACGACCTCTATGTATACATTTTGACTTATTTGGATCAAAATTGCAATGATTTGTATAGGCATGAGTCTCTTGTTGAAACATCGAAAATTTTAAAAAAATGGTTTTTTCTATCGAAAAATGTCAAATTTGATCATTTTTGGCTTATTTATACTTAATCCAGTCATAAACGACCTCTATGTATACATTTTGACTTATTTGGATCAAAATTGCAATGATTTGTATAGTCATGAGTCTCTTGTTGAAAAATCGAAAATTTTCAAAAAATGTTTTTTCTATCGAAAAATGTCAAATTTGATCATTTTTGGCTTATTTATACTTAGTCCAGTCATAAACGACCTCTATGTATACATTTTGACTTATTTGGATCAAAATTTCAATGATTTGTATAGTCATGTGTCTCTTGTTGAAAATCAAAAATTTTCAAAAAATGTTTTTTCTATCGAAAAATGTCAAATTTGATCATTTTTGGCTTATTTATACTTAGTCCAGTCATAAACGACCTCTATGTATACATTTTGACTTATTTGGATCAAAATTTCAATGATTTGTATAGTCATGAGTCTCTTGTTGAAAAATCGAAAATTTTAAAAAAATGTTTTTTCTCTCGAAAAATGTCAAATTTGATCATTTTTGGCTTATTTATACTTAGTCCAGTCATAAACGACCTCTATGTATTCATTTTGACTTATTTAGATCAAAATTGCAATGATTTGTATAGTCATGACTCCCTTGTTGAAGAATCGAAAATTTTCAAAAAATGTTTTTTCTGTCGAAAAATGTCAAATTTGATCATTTTTGGCTTATTTATACTTAGTCCAGTCATAAACGACCTCTATGTATACATTTTGACTTATTTGGATCAAAATTGCAATGATTTGTATAGGCATGAGTCTCTTGTTGAAAAATCGAAAATTTTTAAAAAATGTTTTTTCTATCGAATAATGTCAAATTTGATCATTTTTGGCTTATTTATGCTTAGTCCAGTCATAAACGTCCTCTATGTATACATTTTGCCTTATTTGGATCAAAATTTCAATGATTTGTATAGTCATGACTCTCTTGTTGAAAAATCGAAAATTTTCAAAAAGTGTTTTTTCTATCGAAAAATGTCAAATTTGATCATTTTTGGCTTATTTATACTTAGTCCAGTCATAAACGACCTCTATGTATTCATTTTGACTTATTTGGATCAAAATTGCAATGATTTGTATAGTCATGACTCTCTTGTTGAAAAATTGAAAATTTTCAAAAAATGTTTTTTCTATCGAATAATGTCAAATTTGATCATTTTTGGCTTATTTATACTTAGACCAGTCATAAACGAAATCTTTGTATACATTTTGACTTATTTGGATCAAAATTTCAATGATTTGTATAGTCATGAGTCTCTTGTTGAAAAATTAAAAATTTTCAAAAAATGTTTTTTCTATCGAAAAATGTCAAATTTGATCATTTTTGGCTTATTTATACTTAGTCTAGTCATAAACTACCTCTATGTATACATTTTGACTTATTTGGATCAAAATTGCAATGATTTGTATAGTTATGACTCTCTTGTTGAAAAATCGAAAATTTTCAAAAAATGTTTTTCCTATCCAAAAATGTCAAATTTGATCATTTTTGGCTTATTTATACTTAGTTCAGTCATAAACGATCTCTATGTATACATTTTGACTTATTTTGATCAAAATTTCAATGATTTGTATAGTCATGACTCTCTTGTTGAAAAATCGAAAATTTTCAAAAAATGTTTTTTCTATCGAAAAATGTCAAATTTGATCATTTTTGGCTTATTTATACTTAGTCCAGTCATAAACGACCTCTATGTATACATTTTGACTTATTTGGATCAAAATTGCAATGATTTGTATAGTCATGAGTCTCTTGTTGAAAAATCGAAAATTTTCAAAAAATGTTTTTTCTATCGAAAAATGCCAAATTTGATCATTTTTGGCTTATTTATACTTAGTCCAGTCATAAACGACCTCTTTGTATACATTTTGACTTATTTGGATCAAAATATCAATGATTTGTATAGTCATGAGTCTCTTGTTGAAAAATCAAAAATTTTCAAAAAATGTTTTTTCTATCGAAAAATGTCAAATATGATCATTTTTGGCTTATTTATACTTAGTCCAGTCATAAACGACCTCTATGTATACATTTTGACTTATTTTGATCAAAATTTCAATGATTTGTATAGTCATGACTCTCTTGTTGAAAAATCGAAAATTTTCAAAAAATGTTTTTTCTATCGAAAAATGTCAAATTTGATCATTTTTGGCTTATTTATACTTAGTCCAGGCATAAACGACCTCTATGTATTCATTTTGACTTATTTGGATCAAAATTGCAATGATTTGTATAGTCATGACTCTCTTGTTGAAAAATCGAAAATTTTCAAAAAATGTTTTTTCTGTCGAAAAATGTCAAATTTGATCATTTTTGGCTTATTTATACTTAGTCCAGTCATAAACGACCTCTATGTATACATTTTGACTTATTTGGATCAAAATTGCAATGATTTGTATAGGCATGAGTCTCTTGTTGAAAAATCGAAAATTTTTAAAAATGTTTTTTCTATCAAAAAATGTCAAATTTGATCATTTTTGGCTTATTTATACTAAGTCCAGTCATAAACGACCTCTATGTATACATTTTGACTTATTTGGATCAAAATTTCAATGATTTGTATAGTCATGAGTCTCTTGTTGAAAAATCGAAAATTTTCAAAAAATGTTTTCTCTATCGAAAAATGTCAAATTTGATCATTTTTGGCTTATTTATACTTAGTCCAGTCATAAACGACCTCTATGTTTACATTTTGACTTATTTTAATCAAAATTGCAATGATTTGTATAGTCATGAGTCTCTTGTTGAAAAATCGAAAATTTTCAAAAAATGTTTTTTCTATCGAAAAATGTCAAATTTGATCATTTTTGGCTAATTTATACTTAGTCCAGTCATCAACGACCTCTATGTATACATTTTGACTTATTTGGATCAAAATTGCAATGATTTGTATTGTCATGACTCTTTTGTTGAAAAATCGAAAATTTTCAAAAAATGTTTTTTCTATCGAAAAAATGTCAAATTTTATCATTTTTGGCTTATTTATACTTAGTCCAGTCATAAACGACCTCTATGTATACATTTTGACTTATTTGGATCAAAATTGCAATGATTTGTATGGTCATGACTCTCTTGCTGAAAAATCGAAAATTTTCAAAAAATGTTTTTCCTATCGAAAAATTTCAAATTTGATCATTTTTGGCTTTTTTATACTTAGTCCAGTCATAAACGACCTCTATGTATACATTTTGACTTATTTGGATCAAAATTGCAATGATTTGTATAGTCATGATTCTCTTGTTGAAAAATCGAAAATTTTCAAAAAATGTTTTTTCTATCGAAAAATGTCAAATTTGATCATTTTGGGCTTATTTATACTTACTCCAGTCATAAACGACCTCTATGTATACATTTGGACTTATTTGGATCAAAATTGCAATGATTTGTATAGTCATGACTATCTTGTTGAAAAATCGAAAATTTTCAAAAAATGTTTTTTCTATCGAAAAATGTAAAATTTGATCATTTTTGGCTTATTTATACTTAGCCCAGTCATAAACGACCTCTTTGTATACATTTTGACTTGTTTGGAACAAAATTTCAATGATTTGTATAGTCATGAGTCTCTTGTTGAAAAATCGAAAATTTACAAAAAATGTTTTTTCTATCAAAAAATGTCAAATTTTGATCATTTTTGGCTTATTTATACTTAGTCCAGTCATAAACGACCTCTATGTATACATTTTGACTTATTTGGATCAAAATTGCAATGATTTGTATAGTTATGAGTCTCTTGTTGAAAAATCGAAAATTTTCAAAAAATGTTTTTTCTATCGAAAAATGTCAAATTTGATTATTTTTGGCTTATTTATACTTAGTCCAGTCATACACGACCTCTATGTATACATTTTGACTTATTTGGATCAAAATTTCAATGATTTGTATAGTCATGAGTCTCTTGTTGAAAAATCGAAAATTTTCAAAAAATGTTTTTTCTATCGAAAAATGTCAAATTTGATCATTTTTGGCTCATTTATACTTAGTCCAGTCATAAACGACCTCTATGTATACATTTTGACTTATTTGGATCAAAATTTCAATGATTTGTATAGTCATGAGTCTCTTGTTGAAAAATCGAAAATTTTCAAAAAATGTTTTCTCTATCGAAAAATGTCAAATTTGATCATTTTTGGCTTATTTATACTTAGTCCAGTCATAAACGACCTCTATGTATACATTTTGACTTATTTTAATAAAAATTGCAATGATTTGTATAGTCATGACTCTCTTGTTGAAAAATCGAAAATTTTCAAAAAATGTTTTTCCTATCGAAAAATTTCAAATTTGATCATTTTTGGCTTATTTATACTTAGTCCAGTCATAAACGACCTCTATGTATACATTTTGACTTATTTGGATCAAATGTGCAATGATTTGTATAGTCATGAGTCTGTTGTTGAAAAATCGAAAATTTTCAAAAAATGTTTTTTCTATCAAAAAATGTCAAATTTTGAACATTTTTGGCTTATTTATACTTAGTCAAGTCATAAACGACCTCTATGTATACATTTTGACTTATTTGGATCAAAATTGCAATGATTTGTATAGTCATGAGTCTCTTGTTGAAAAATCGAAAATTTTCAAAAAATGTTTTTTCTATCCAAAAATGTCAAATTTGAACATTTTTGGCTTATTTATACTTAGTCCAGTCTTAAACGACCTCTATATATACATTTTGACTTATTTGGATCAAAATTTCAATGATTTGTACAGTCATGACTCTCTTGTTGAAAAATCGAAAATTTTCAAAAAATGTTTTTTCTATCGAAAAATGTCAAATTTGATCATTTTTGGCTTATTTATACCTAGTCCAGTCATAAACGACCTCTATGTATACATTTTGACTTATTTAGATCAAAATTGCAATGATTTGTATAGT
>NW_025408324.1:0-54676 GCF_905475395.1 Chrysoperla carnea
CCGTCATAAACGACCTCTATGTATACATTTTGACTTATTTGGATCAAAATTTCAATGTTTTGTATAGTCATGACTCTCTTGTTGAAAAATCGAAAATTTTCAAAAAATGTTTATTCTATCAAAAAATGTCAAATTTGATCATTTTTGGCTTATTTATACTTAGTCCCGTCATAAACGACCTCTATGTATACATTTTGACTTATTTGGATCAAAATTGCAATGATTTGTATAGTCATGACTCTCTTGTTGAAAAATCGAAAATTTTCAAAAAATGTTTTTTTCTATCGAAAAATGTCAAATTTGATCATTTTTGGCTTATTTATACTTAGTCCAGTAATAAACGATCTCTATGTATACATTTTGACTTATTTGGATCAAAATTGCAATGATTTGTATAGTCATGAGTCTCTTGTTGAAAATCGAAAATTTTCAAAAAATGTTTTTCCTATCGAAATATGTCAAATTTGATCATTTTTGGCTTATTTATACTTAGCCCAGTTATAAACGACCTCTGTGTATACATTTTGACTTATTTGGATCAAAATTGCAATGTTTGTATAGTCATGAGTGTCTTGTTGAAAAATCGAAAATTTTCAAAAAATGTTTTTTCTATCGAAAAATGTCAAATTTGATCATTTTGGCTTATTTATACTTAGTCCAGTCATCAACGACCTCTATGTATACATTTTGACTTATTTGGATCAAAATTGCAATGATTTGTATAGTCATGACTCTCTTGTTGAAAAATCGAAAATTTTCAAAAAATGTTTTTTCTATTGAAAAATGTCAATATTGATCATTTTTGGCTTATTTATACTTAGTCCAGTCATGAACGACCTCTATGTATACATTTTGACTTATTTGGATCAAAATTGCAATGATTTGTATAGTCATGAGTCTCTTGTTGAAAAATCGAAAATTTTCAAAAAATGTTTTTTTTATCAAAAAATGTCAAATTTGATCATTTTTGGCTTATTTATACTTAGTCCAGTCATAAACGACCTCTATGTATACATTTTGACTTATTTGGATCAAAATTGCAATGATTTGTATAGTCCATGAGTCTCTTGTTGAAAAATCGAAAATTTTCAAAAAATGTTTTTTCTTTCAAAAAAATGTCAAATTTGATCATTTTTGGCTATTTATACTTAGTCCAGTCATAAACGACCTCTATGTATACATTTTGACTTATTTGGATCAAAATTTCTATGTTTTGTATAGTCATGACTCTCTTGTTGAAAAATCGAAAATTTTCAAAAAATGTTTTTTCTATCGAAAAATGTCAAATTTGATCATTTTTGGCTTATTTATACTTAGTCCAGTCATAAACGACCCCTTTAAATACATTTTGACTAATTTGGATCAAAATTGCAATCATTTGTATAGTCATGAGTCTCTTGTTGAAAAATCGAAAATTTTCAAAAAATGTTTTTTCTATCGAAAAATGTCAAATTTGATCATTTTTGGCTTATATTAACTTAGTCCAGTCACAAACGACCTCTATGTATACATTTTGACTTATTTGGATCAAAATTGCAATGATTGTCATGACTCTCTTGTTGAAAAATCGAAAATTTTCAAAAAATGTTTTTTCTATCGAAAAATGTCAAATTTGATCATTTTAAGCTTATTTATACTTAGTCCAGTCATAAACGACCTCTATGTATACATTTTGACTTATTTGGATCAAAATTGCAATGATTTGTATAGTCATGACTCTCTTGTTGAAAAATCGAAAATTTTCAAAAAATGTTTTTTTCTATCGAAAAATGTCAAATTTGATCATTTTTGGCTTATTTATACTTAGTCCAGTCATAAACGACCCCTTTAAATACATTTTGACTAATTTGGATCAAAATTGCAATCATTTGTATAGTCATGAGTCTCTTGTTGAAAAATCGAAAATTTTCAAAAAATGTTTTTTCTATCGAAAAAGGTCAAATTTGATCATTTTTGGCTTATTTATACTTAGTCCAGTCATAAACGACCTCTATGTATACATTTTGACTTATTTGGATCAAAATTGCAATGATTTGTATAGTCATAACTCTCTTGTTGAAAAATCGAAAATTTTCAAAAAATGTTTTTTCTATCGAAAAATGTCAAATTTGATCATTTTTGGCTTATTTATACTTAGTCCAGTCATAAACGACCTCTATGTATACATTTTGACTTATTTGGATCAAAATTTCAATGATTTGTATAGTCATGACTCTCTTGTTGAAAAATCGAAAATTTTCAAAAATTGTTTTTTCTATCGAAAAATGTCAAATTTGATCATTTTTGGCTTATTTATACTTAGTCCAGTCATAAACGACCTCTATGTATACATTTTGACTTATTTGGATCAAAATTGCAATGATTTGTATTGTCATGAGTCTCTTGTTGAAAAATCGAAAATTTTCAAAAAATGTTTTTTTCTATCAAAAAATGTCAAATTTGATCATTTTTGGCTTATTTATACTTAGTCCAGTCATAAACGACCTCTATGTATACATTTTGACTTATTTGGATCAAAATTTCAATGATTTGTATAATCATGACTCTCTTGTTGAAAAATCGAAAATTTTCAAAAATTGTTTTTTTCTATCGAAAATTGTCAAATTTGATCATTTTTGGCTTATTCATACTTAGTCCCGTCATAAACGACCTCTATGTATACATTTTGACTTATTTGGATCAAAATTGCAATGATTTGTATAGTCATGACTCTCTTGTTGAAAAATCGAAAATTTTCAAAAAATGTTTTTTCTATCGAAAAATGTCAAATTTGATCATTTTTGGCTTATTTATACTTAGTCCAGTCATAAACGACCTCTATGTATACATTTTGACTTATTTGGATCAAAATTTCAATGATTTGTATAGTCATGACTCTCTTGTTGCAAAATCGAAAATTTTCAAAAATTGTTTTTTCTATCGAAAAATGTCAAATTTGATCATTTTTGGCTCATTTATACTTAGTCCAGTCATATACGACCTCTATGTGTACATTTTGACTTATTTGGATAAAAATTTCAATGATTTGTATAGTCATGACTCTCTTGTTGAAAATCGAAAATTTTCAAAAAATGCTTTTTCTATCAAAAAATGTCAAATTTGATCATTTTTGGCTTATTTATACTTAGTCCAGTCATAAACGACCTCTATGTATACATTTTGACTTATTTGGATCAAAATTGCAATGATTTGTATAGTCATGAGTCTCTTGTTGAAAAATCGAAAATTTTCAAAAAATGTTTTTTCTTTCAAAAAATGTCAAATTTGATCATTTTTGGCTTATTTATACTTAGTCCAGTCATAAACGACCTCTATGTATACATTTTGACTTATTTGGATCAAAATTTCAATGTTTTGTATAGTCATGACTCTCTTGTTGAAAAATCGAAAATTTTAAAAAAATGTTTATTCTATCAAAAAATGTCAAATTTGATCATTTTTGGCTTATTTATACTTAGTCCCGTCATAAACGACCTCTATGTATACATTTTGACTTATTTGGATCAAAATTGCAATGATTTGTATAGTCAAGACTCTCTTGTTGAAAAATCGAAAATTTTCAAAAAATGTTTTTTTCTATCGAAAAATGTCAAATTTGATCATTTTTGGCTTATTTATACTTAGTCCAGTCATAAACTACCTCTATGTATACATTTTGACTTATTTTAATCAAAATTGCAATGATTTGTATAGTCATGAGTCTCTTGTTGAAAAATCGAAAATTTTCAAAAAATGTTTTTCCTATCGAAATATGTCAAATTTGATCATTTTTGGCTTATTTATACTTAGCCCAGTTATAAACGACCTCTGTGTATACATTTTGACTTATTTGGATCAAAATTGCAATGTTTGTATAGTCATGAATGTCTTGTTGAAAAATCGAAAATTTTCAAAAAATGTTTTTTCTATCGAAAAATGTCAAATTTGATCATTTTTGGCTTATTTATACTTAGTCCAGTCATCAACGACCTCTATGTATACATTTTGACTTATTTGGATCAAAATTGCAATGATTTGTATAGTCATGACTCTCTTGTTGAAAAATCGAAAATTTTCAAAAAATGTTTTTTCTATTGAAAAATGTCAAATTTGATCATTTTTGGCTTATTTATACTTAGTCCAGTCATGAACGACCTCTATGTATACATTTTGACTTATTTGGATCAAAATTGCAATGATTTGTATAGTCATGAGTCTCTTGTTGAAAAATCGAAAATTTTCAAAAAATGTTTTTTTTTATCAAAAAATGTCAAATTTGATCATTTTTGGCTTATTTATACTTAGTCCAGTCATAAACGACCTCTATGTATACATTTTGACTTATTTGGATCAAAATTTCAATGATTTGTATAGTCATGACTCTCTTGTTGAAAAATCGAAAATTTTCAAAAATTGTTTTTTCTATCGAAAAATGTCAAATTTGATCATTTTTGGCTCATTTATACTTAGTCCAGTCATAAACGACCTCTATGTGTACATTTTGACTTATTTGGATCAAAATTTCAATGTTTTGTATAGTCATGACTCTCTTGTTGAAAAATCGAAAATTTTCAAAAAATGTTTTTTTCTATCAAAAAATGTCAAATTTGATCATTTTTGGCTTATTTATACTTAGTCCAGTCATAAACGACCTCTATGTATACATTTTGACTTATTTGGATCAAAATTTCAATGATTTGTATAGTCATGACTCTCTTGTTGAAAAATCGAAAATTTTCAAAAATTGTTTTTTCTATCCAAAAATGTCAAATTTGATCATTTTTGGCTTATTTATACTTAGTCCCGTCATAAACGACCTCTATGTATACATTTTGACTTATTTGAATCAAAATTGCAATGATTTGTATAGTCATGACTCTCTTGTTGAAAAATCGAAAATTTTCAAAAAATGTTTTTTCTATCGAAAAATGTCAAATTTGATCATTTTTGGCTTATTTATACTAAGTCCAGTCATAAACGACCTCTATGTATACATTTTGACTTATTTGGATCAAAATTTCAATGATTTGTATAGTCATGACTCTCTTGTTGAAAAATCGAAAATTTTCAAAAAATGTTTTTTTCTATCGAAAAATGTCAAATTTGATCATTTTTGGCTTATTTATACTTAGCTCAGTCATAAACGACCTCTTTGTATACATTTTGACTTGTTTGGACCAAAATTTCAATGATTTGTATAGTCATGAGTCTCTTGTTGAAAAATCGAAAATTTTCAAAAAATGTTTTTCCTATCGAAAAATGTCAAATTTGATCATTTTTGGCTTATTTATACTTAGTTCAGTCATAAACGACCTCTTTGTATACATTTTGACCTATTTGGATCAAAATTTCAATGATTTGTATAGTCATGACTCTCTTGTTGAAAAATCGAAAATTTTCAAAAAATGTTTTTTCTATCGAAAAATGTCCAATTTGATCATTTTTGGCTTATTTATACTTAGTCCAGTCATAAACTACCTCTATGTATACATTTTGACTTATTTTAATCAAAATTGCAATGATTTGTATAGTCATGAGTCTCTCTTTGAAAAATCGAAAATTTTCAAAAAATGTTTTTCCTATCGAAAAATGTCAAATTTGATCATTTTTGGCTTATTTATACTTAGCCCAGTCATAAACGACCTCTATGTATACATTTTGACTTATTTTTATCAAAATTGCAATGATTTGTATAGTCATGAGTGTCTTGTTGAAAAATCGAAAATTTTCAAAAAATGTTTTTTCTATCGAAAAATGTCAAATTTGATCATTTTTGGCTTATTTATACTTAGTCCAGTCATCAACGACCTCTATGTATACATTTTGACTTATTTGGATCAAAATTGCAATGATTTGTATAGTCATGACTATCTTGTTGAAAAATCGAAAATTTTCAAAAAATGTTTTTTCTATCGAAAAATGTCAAATTTGATCATTTTTGGCTTATTTATACCTAGTCCAGTCATAAACGACCTCTATGTATACATTTTGACTTATTTGGATCAAAATTGCAATGATTTGTATAGTCATGAGTCTCTTGTTGAAAAATCGAAAATTTTCAAAAAATGTTTTTTCTATCGAAAAATGTCAAATTTGATCATTTTTGGCTTATTTATACTAAGTCCAGTCATAAACGACCTCTATGTATACATTTTGACTTATTTGGATCAAAATTTCAATTATTTGTATAGTCATGACGCTCTTGTTGAAAAATCGAAAATTTTCAAAAAATGTTTTTTCTATCGAAAAATGTGTAATTTGATCATTTTTGGCTTATTTATACTTAGCCCAGTCATAAACGACCTCTATGTATACATTTTGACTTATTTGGATCAAAATTGCAATGATTTGTATAGTCATGAGTGTCTTCTTGAAAAATCGAAAATTTTCAAAAAATGTTTTTTCTATCGAAAAATGTCAAATTTGATTATTTTTTTCTTATTTATACTTACTCCAGTCATCAACGACCTCTATGTATACATTTTGACTTATTTGGATCAAAATTGCAATGATTTGTATAGTCATGACTCTCTTGTTGAAAAATCGAAAATTTTCAAAAAATGTTTTTTCTATCGAAAAATGTCAAATTTGATCATTTTTGGCTTATTTATACTTAGTCCAGTCATGAACGACCTCTATGTATACATTTTGACTTATTTGGATCAAAATTGCAATGATTTGTATAGTCATGAGTCTCTTGTTGAAAAATCGAAAATTTTCAAAAAATGTTTTTTCTATCGAAAAATGTCAAATTTGATCATTTTTGGCTCATTTATACTTAGTCCAGTCATAAACGACCTCTATGTGTACATTTTGACTTATTTGGATCAAAATTTCAATGATTTGTATAGTCATGACTCTCTTGTTGAAAAATCGAAAATTTTCAAAAAATGTTTTTTCTATCAAAAAATGTCAAATTTGATCATTTTTGGCTTATTTATACTTAGTCCAGTCATAAACGACCTCTATGTATACATTTTGACTTATTTGGATCAAAATTGCAATGATTTGTATAGTCATGAGTCTCTTGTTGAAAAATCGAAAATTTTCAAAAAATGTTTTTTCTATCAAAAAATGTCAAATTTGATCATTTTTGGCTTATTTATACTTAGCCCAGTCATAAACGACCTCTATGTATACATTTTGACTTATTTGGATCAAAATTTCAATGATTTGTATAGTCATTACTCTCTTGTTGAAAAATCGAAAATTTTCAAAAATTGTTTTTTTCTATCGAAAAATGTCAAATTTGATCATTTTTGGCTTATTTATACTTAGTCCCGTCATAAACGACCTCTATGTATACATTTTGACTTATTTGGATCAAAATTGCAATGATTTGTATAGTCATGAGTCTCTTGTTGAAAAATCGAAAATTTTCAAAAAATGTTTTTTCTATCGAAAAATGTCAAATTTGATCATTTTTGGCTCATTTATACTTAGTCCAGTCATAAACGACCTCTATGTGTACATTTTGACTTATTTGGATCAAAATTTCAATGTTTTGTATAGTCATGACTCTCTTGTTGAAAAATCGAAAATTTTCAAAAAATGTTTTTTCTATCAAAAAATGTCAAATTTGATCATTTTTGGCTTATTTATACTTAGTCCAGTCATAAACGACCTCTATGTATACATTTTGACTTATTTGGATCAAAATTTCAATGTTTTGTATAGTCATGACTCTCTTGTTGAAAAATCGAAAATTTTCAAAAAATGTTTATTCTATCAAAAAATGTCAAATTTGATCATTTTTGGCTTATTTATACTTAGTCCCGTCATAAACGACCTCTATGTATACATTTTGACTTATTTGGATCAAAATTGCAATGATTTGTATAGTCATGAGTGTCTTCTTGAAAAATCGAAAATTTTCAAAAAATGTTTTTTCTATCGAAAAATGTCAAATTTGATTATTTTTTTCTTATTTATACTTAGTCCAGTCATCAACGACCTCTATGTATACATTTTGACTTATTTGGATCAAAATTGCAATGATTTGTATAGTCATGACTCTCTTGTTGAAAAATCGAAAATTTTCAAAAAATGTTTTTTCTATCGAAAAATGTCAAATTTGATCATTTTTGGCTTATTTATACTTAGTCCAGTCATGAACGACCTCTATGTATACATTTTGACTTATTTGGATCAAAATTGCAATGATTTGTATAGTCATGAGTGTCTTCTTGAAAAATCGAAAATTTTCAAAAAATGTTTTTTCTATCGAAAAATGTCAAATTTGATTATTTTTTTCTTATTTATACTTAGTCCAGTCATCAACGACCTCTATGTATACATTTTGACTTATTTGGATCAAAATTGCAATGATTTGTATAGTCATGACTCTCTTGTTGAAAAATCGAAAATTTTCAAAAAATGTTTTTTCTATCGAAAAATGTCAAATTTGATCATTTTTGGCTTATTTATACTTAGTCCAGTCATGAACGACCTCTATGTATACATTTTGACTTATTTGGATCAAAATTGCAATGATTTGTATAGTCATGAGTCTCTTGTTGAAAAATCGAAAATTTTCAAAAAATGTTTTTTCTATCGAAAAATGTCAAATTTGATCATTTTTGGCTCATTTATACTTAGTCCAGTCATAAACGACCTCTATGTGTACATTTTGACTTATTTGGATCAAAATTTCAATGATTTGTATAGTCATGACTCTCTTGTTGAAAAATCGAAAATTTTCAAAAAATGTTTTTTCTATCAAAAAATGTCAAATTTGATCATTTTTGGCTTATTTATACTTAGTCCAGTCATAAACGACCTCTATGTATACATTTTGACTTATTTGGATCAAAATTGCAATGATTTGTATAGTCATGAGTCTCTTGTTGAAAAATCGAAAATTTTCAAAAAATGTTTTTTCTATCAAAAAATGTCAAATTTGATCATTTTTGGCTTATTTATACTTAGCCCAGTCATAAACGACCTCTATGTATACATTTTGACTTATTTGGATCAAAATTTCAATGATTTGTATAGTCATTACTCTCTTGTTGAAAAATCGAAAATTTTCAAAAATTGTTTTTTCTATCGAAAAATGTCAAATTTGATCATTTTTGGCTTATTTATACTTAGTCCCGTCATAAACGACCTCTATGTATACATTTTGACTTATTTGGATCAAAATTGCAATGATTTGTATAGTCATGAGTCTCTTGTTGAAAAATCGAAAATTTTCAAAAAATGTTTTTTCTATCGAAAAATGTCAAATTTGATCATTTTTGGCTCATTTATACTTAGTCCAGTCATAAACGACCTCTATGTGTACATTTTGACTTATTTGGATCAAAATTTCAATGTTTTGTATAGTCATGACTCTCTTGTTGAAAAATCGAAAATTTTCAAAAAATGTTTTTTTCTATCAAAAAATGTCAAATTTGATCATTTTTGGCTTATTTATACTTAGTCCAGTCATAAACGACCTCTATGTATACATTTTGACTTATTTGGATCAAAATTTCAATGTTTTGTATAGTCATGACTCTCTTGTTGAAAAATCGAAAATTTTCAAAAAATGTTTATTCTATCAAAAAATGTCAAATTTGATCATTTTTGGCTTATTTATACTTAGTCCCGTCATAAACGACCTCTATGTATACATTTTGACTTATTTGGATCAAAATTGCAATGATTTGTATAGTCATGACTCTCTTGTTGAAAAATCGAAAATTTTCAAAAAATGTTTTTTTCTATCGAAAAATGTCAAATTTGATCATTTTTGGCTTATTTATACTTAGTCCAGTCATAAACTACCTCTATGTATACATTTTGACTTATTTTAATCAAAATTGCAATGATTTGTATAGTCATGAGTCTCTTGTTGAAAAATCGAAAATTTTCAAAAAATGTTTTTCCTATCGAAATATGTCAAATTTGATCATTTTTGGCTTATTTATACTTAGCCCAGTTATAAACGACCTCTGTGTATACATTTTGACTTATTTGGATCAAAATTGCAATGTTTGTATAGTCATGAGTGTCTTGTTGAAAAATCGAAAATTTTCAAAAAATGTTTTTTCTATCGAAAAATGTCAAATTTGATCATTTTTGGCTTATTTATACTTAGTCCAGTCATCAACGACCTCTATGTATACATTTTGACTTATTTGGATCAAAATTGCAATGATTTGTATAGTCATAACTCTCTTGTTGAAAAATCGAAAATTTTCAAAAAATGTTTTTTCTATTGAAAAATGTCAAATTTGATCATTTTTGGCTTATTTATACTTAGTCCAGTCATGAACGACCTCTATGTATACATTTTGACTTATTTGGATCAAAATTGCAATGATTTGTATAGTCATGAGTCTCTTGTTGAAAAATCGAAAATTTTCAAAAAATGTTTTTTTTATCAAAAAATGTCAAATTTGATCATTTTTGGCTTATTTATACTTAGTCCAGTCATAAACGACCTCTATGTATACATTTTGACTTATTTGGATCAAAATTTCGATGATTTGTATAGTCATGACTCTCTTGTTGAAAAATCGAAAATTTTCAAAAATTGTTTTTTCTATCGAAAAATGTCAAATTTGATCATTTTTGGCTTATTTATACTTAGTCCAGTCATCAACGACCTCTATGTATACATTTTGACTTATTTGGATCAAAATTGCAATGATTTGTATAGTCATGACTCTCTTGTTGAAAAATCGAAAATTTTCAAAAAATGTTTTTTCTATTGAAAAATGTCAAATTTGATCATTTTTGGCTTATTTATACTTAGTCCAGTCATGAACGACCTCTATGTATACATTTTGACTTATTTGGATCAAAATTGCAATGATTTGTATAGTCATGAGTCTCTTGTTGAAAAATCGAAAATTTTCAAAAAATGTTTTTTTTTATCAAAAAATGTCAAATTTGATCATTTTTGGCTTATTTATACTTAGTACAGTCATAAACGACCTCTATGTATACATTTTGACTTATTTGGATCAAAATTTCGATGATTTGTATAGTCATGACTCTCTTGTTGAAAAATCGAAAATTTTCAAAAAATGTTTATTCTATCGAAAAATGTCAAATTTGATCATTTTTGGCTCATTTATACTTAGTCCAGTCATAAACGACCTCTATGTGTACATTTTGACTTATTTGGATCAAAATTTCAATGTTTTGTATAGTCATGACTCTCTTGTTGAAAAATCGAAAATTTTCAAAAAACGTTTTTTCTATCAAAAAATGTGAAATTTGATCATTTTTGGCTTATTTATACTTAGTCCAGTCATAAACGACCTATATGTATACATTTTGACTTATTTGGATCAAAATTTCAATGATTTGTATAGTCATGACTCTCTTGTTGAAAAATCGAAAATTTTCAAAAAATGTTTATTCTATCAAAAAATGTCAAATTTGATCATTTTTGGCTTATTTATACTTAGTCCCGTCATAAACGACCTCTATGTATACATTTTGACTTATTTGGATCAAAATTGCAATGATTTGTATAGTCATGACTCTCTTGTTGAAAAATCGAAAATTTTCAAAAAATGTTTTTTCTATCGAAAAATGTCAAATTTGATCATTTTTGGCTTATTTATACTTAGTCCAGTCATAAACTACCTCTATGTATACATTTTGACTTATTTTAATCAAAATTGCAATGATTTGTATAGTCATGAGTCTCTTGTTGAAAAATCGAAAATTTTCAAAAAATATTTTTCCTATCGAAATATGTCAAATTTGATCATTTTTGGCTTATTTATACTTAGCCCAGTTATAAACGACCTCTGTGTATACATTTTGACTTATTTGGATCAAAATTGCAATGTTTGTATAGTCATGAGTGTCTTGTTGAAAAATCGAAAATTTTCAAAAAATGTTTTTTCTATCGAAAAATGTCAAATTTGATCATTTTTGGCTTATTTATACTTAGTCCAGTCATCAACGACCTCTATGTATACATTTTGACTTATTTGGATCAAAATTGCAATGATTTGTATAGTCATAACTCTCTTGTTGAAAAATCGAAAATTTTCAAAAAATGTTTTTTTCTATTGAAAAATGTCAAATTTGATCATTTTTGGCTTATTTATACTTAGTCCAGTCATGAACGACCTCTATGTATACATTTTGACTTATTTGGATCAAAATTGCAATGATTTGTATAGTCATGAGTCTCTTGTTGAAAAATCGAAAATTTTCAAAAAATGTTTTTTTTTATCAAAAAATGTCAAATTTGATCATTTTTGGCTTATTTATACTTAGTCCAGTCATAAACGACCTCTATGTATACATTTTGACTTATTTGGATCAAAATTTCGATGATTTGTATAGTCATGACTCTCTTGTTGAAAAATCGAAAATTTTCAAAAATTGTTTTTTCTATCGAAAAATGTCAAATTTGATCATTTTTGGCTTATTTATACTTAGTCCAGTCATCAACGACCTCTATGTATACATTTTGACTTATTTGGATCAAAATTGCAATGATTTGTATAGTCATGACTCTCTTGTTGAAAAATCGAAAATTTTCAAAAAATGTTTTTTCTATTGAAAAATGTCAAATTTGATCATTTTTGGCTTATTTATACTTAGTCCAGTCATGAACGACCTCTATGTATACATTTTGACTTATTTGGATCAAAATTGCAATGATTTGTATAGTCATGAGTCTCTTGTTGAAAAATCGAAAATTTTCAAAAAATGTTTTTTTTATCAAAAAATGTCAAATTTGATCATTTTTGGCTTATTTATACTTAGTACAGTCATAAACGACCTCTATGTATACATTTTGACTTATTTGGATCAAAATTTCGATGATTTGTATAGTCATGACTCTCTTGTTGAAAAATCGAAAATTTTCAAAAATTGTTTTTTCTATCGAAAAATGTCAAATTTGATCATTTTTGGCTCATTTATACTTAGTCCAGTCATAAACGACCTCTATGTGTACATTTTGACTTATTTGGATCAAAATTTCAATGTTTTGTATAGTCATGACTCTCTTGTTGAAAAATCGAAAATTTTCAAAAAATGTTTTTTCTATCGAAAAATGTCAAATTTGATCATTTTTGGCTTATTTATACTTAGCTCAGTCATAAACGACCTCTTTGTATACATTTTGACTTGTTTGGACCAAAATTTCAATGATTTGTATAGTCATGAGTCTCTTGTTGAAAAATCGAAAATTTTCAAAAAATGTTTTTCCTATCGAAAAATGTCAAATTTGATCATTTTTGGCTTATTTATACTTAGTTCAGTCATAAACGACCTCTTTGTATACATTTTGACCTATTTGGATCAAAATTTCAATGATTTGTATAGTCATGACTCTCTTGTTGAAAAATCGAAAATTTTCAAAAAATGTTTTTTTCTATCGAAAAATGTCAAATTTGATCATTTTTGGCTTATTTATACTTAGTCCAGTCATAAACTACCTCTATGTATACATTTTGACTTATTTTAATCAAAATTGCAATGATTTGTATAGTCATGATTCTCTTGTTGAAAAATCGAAAATTTTCAAAAAATGTTTTTCCTATCGAAAAATGTCAAATTTGATCATTTTTGGCTTATTTATACTTAGCCCAGTCATAAACGACCTCTATGTATACATTTTGACTTATTTTTATCAAAATTGCAATGATTTGTATAGTCATGAGTGTCTTGTTGAAAAATCGAAAATTTTCAAAAAATGTTTTTTCTATCGAAAAATGTCAAATTTGATCATTTTTGGCTTATTTATACTTAGTCCAGTCATCAACGACCTCTTTGTATACATTTTGACTTATTTGGATCAAAATTGCAATGATTTGTATAGTCATGACTATCTTGTTGAAAAATCGAAAATTTTCAAAAAATGTTTTTTCTATCGAAAAATGTCAAATTTGATCATTTTTGGCTTATTTATACCTAGTCCAGTCATAAACGACCTCTATGTATACATTTTGACTTATTTGGATCAAAATTGCAATGATTTGTATAGTCATGAGTCTCTTGTTGAAAAATCGAAAATTTTCAAAAAATGTTTTTTCTATCGAAAAATGTCAAATTTGATCATTTTTGGCTTATTTATACTTAGTCCAGTCATCAACGACCTCTATGTATACATTTTGACTTATTTGGATCAAAATTGCAATGATTTGTATAGTCATGACTCTGTTGTTGAAAAATCGAAAATTTTCAAAAAATGTTTTTTCTATCGAAAAATGTCAAATTTGATCATTTTTGGCTTATTTATACTTAGTCCAGTCATGAACGACCTCTATGTATACATTTTGACTTATTTGGATCAAAATTGCAATGATTTGTATAGTCATGAGTCTCTTGTTGAAAAATCGAAAATTTTCAAAAAATGTTTTTTCTATCGAAAAATGTCAAATTTGATCATTTTTGGCTCATTTATACTTAGTCCAGTCATAAACGACCTCTATGTGTACATTTTGACTTATTTGGATCAAAATTTCAATGATTTGTATAGTCATGACTCTCTTGTTGAAAAATCGAAAATTTTCAAAAAATGTTTTTTCTATCAAAAAATGTCAAATTTGATCATTTTTGGCTTATTTATACTTAGTCCAGTCATAAATGACCTCTATGTATACATTTTGACTTATTTGGATCAAAATTTCAATGATTTGTATAGTCATTACTCTCTTGTTGAAAAATCGAAAATTTTCAAAAATTGTTTTTTCTATCGAAAAATGTCAAATTTGATCATTTTTGGCTTATTTATACTTAGTCCCGTCATAAACGACCTCTATGTATACATTTTGACTTATTTGGATCAAAATTGCAATGATTTGTATAGTCATGAGTCTCTTGTTGAAAAATCGAAAATTTTCAAAAAATGTTTTTTCTGTCGAAAAATGTCAAATTTGATCATTTTTGGCTCATTTATACTTAGTCCAGTCATAAACGACCTCTATGTGTACATTTTGACTTATTTGGATCAAAATTTCAATATTTTGTATAGTCATGACTCTCTTGTTGAAAAATCGAAAATTTTCAAAAAATGTTTTTTCTATCAAAAAATGTCAAATTTGATCATTTTTGGCTTATTTATACTTAGTCCAGTCATAAACGACCTCTATGTATACATTTTGACTCATTTGGATCAAAATTTCAATGATTTGTATAGTCATGTCTCTCTTGTTGAAAAATCGAAAATTTTCAAAAATTGTTTTTTCTATCGAAAAATGTCAAATTTGATCATTTTTGGCTTATTTATACTTAGTCCCGTCATAAACGACCTCTATGTATACATTTTGACTTATTTGGATCAAAATTGCAATGATTTGTATAGTCATGAGTCTCTTGTTGAAAAATCGAAAATTTTCAAAAAATGTTTTTTCTGTCGAAAAATGTCAAATTTGATCATTTTTGGCTCATTTATACTTAGTCCAGTCATAAACGACCTCTATGTGTACATTTTGACTTATTTGGATCAAAATTTCAATGTTTTGTATAGTCATGACTCTCTTGTTGAAAAATCGAAAATTTTCAAAAAATGTTTTTTTCTATCAAAAAATGTCAAATTTGATCATTTTTGGCTTATTTATACTTAGTCCAGTCATAAACGACCTCTATGTATACATTTTGACTTATTTGGATCAAAATTTCAATGATTTGTATAGTCATGTCTCTCTTGTTGAAAAATCGAAAATTTTCAAAAATTGTTTTTTCTATCGAAAAATGTCAAATTTGATCATTTTTGGCTTATTTATACTTAGTCCAGTCATAAACGACCTCTATGTATACATTTTGACTTATTTGGATCAAAATTGCAATGATTTGTATAGTCATGACTCTCTAGTTGAAAAATCGAAAATTTTCCAAAAATGTTTTTTCTATCGAAAAATGTCAAATTTGATCATTTTTGGCTTATTTATACTAAGTCCAGTCAAAAACGACCTCTTTGTATACATTTTGACTTATTTGGATCAAAATTTCAATGATTTGTATAGTCATGACTCTCTTGTTGAAAAATCGAAAATTTTCAAAAAAAGTTTTTTCTATCGAAAAATGTCAAATTTGATCATTTTTGGCTTATTTATACTTAGCTCAGTCATAAACGACCTCTTTGTATACATTTTGACTTGTTTGGACCAAAATTTCAATGATTTGTATAGTCATGAGTCTCTTGTTGAAAAATCGAAAATTTTCAAAAAATGTTTTTCCTATCGAAAAATGTCAAATTTGATCATTTTTGGCTTATTTATACTTAGTTCAGTCATAAACGACCTCTTTGTATACATTTTGACTTATTTGGATCAAAATTTCAATGATTTGTATAGTCATGACTCTCTTGTTGAAAAATCGAAAATTTTCAAAAAATGTTTTTTCTGTCGAAAAATGTCAAATTTGATCATTTTTGGCTTATTTATACTTAGTCCAGTCAAAAACGACCTCTTTGTATACATTTTGACTTATTTGGATCAAAATTTCAATGATTTGTATAGTCATGACTCTCTTGTTGAAAAATCGAAAATTTTCAAAAAAAGTTTTTTCTATCGAAAAATGTCAAATTTGATCATTTTTGGCTTATTTATACTTAGCTCAGTCATAAACGACCTCTTTGTATACATTTTGACTTGTTTGGACCAAAATTTCAATGATTTGTATAGTCATGAGTCTCTTGTTGAAAAATCGAAAATTTTCAAAAAATGTTTTTCCTATCGAAAAATGTCAAATTTGATCATTTTTGGCTTATTTATACTTAGTTCAGTCATAAACGACCTCTTTGTATACATTTTGACTTATTTGGATCAAAATTTCAATGATTTGTATAGTCATGACTCTCTTGTTGAAAAATCGAAAATTTTCAAAAAATGTTTTTTCTGTCGAAAAATGTCAAATTTGATCATTTTTGGCTTATTTATACTTAGTCCAGTCATAAACTACCTCTATGTATACATTCATTTTGACTTATTTTAATCAAAATTGCAATGATTTGTATAGTCATGAGTCTCTTGTTGAAAAATCGAAAATTTTCAAAAAATATTTTTCCTATCGAAAAATGTCAAATTTGATCATTTTTGGCTTATTTATACCTAGTCCAGTCATAAACGACCTCTATGTATACATTTTGACTTATTTGGATCAAAATTGCAATGATTTGTATAGTCATGAGTCTCTTGTTGAAAAATCGAAAATTTTCAAAAAATGTTTTTTCTATCGAAAAATGTCAAATTTGATCATTTTTGGCTCATTTATACTTCGCCCAGTCATAAACGACCTCTTTGTGTACATTTTGACTTATTTGGATCAAAATTTCAATGATTTGTATAGTCATGACTCTCTTGTTGAAAAATCGAAAATTTTCAAAAATTGTTTTTTCTATCGAAAAATGTCAAATTTGATCATTTTTGGCTTATTTATACTTAGTCCCGTCATAAACGACCTCTATGTATACATTTTGACTTATTTGGATCAAAATTGCAATGATTTGTATAGTCATGACTCTCTTGTTGAAAAATCGAAAATTTTCAAAAAATGTTTTTTCTATCGAAAAATGTCAAATTTGATCATTTTTGGCTTATTTATACTAAGTCCAGTCATAAACGACCCCTTTGTATACATTTTGACTTATTTGGATCAAAATTTCAATGATTTGTATAGTCATGAGTCTCTTGTTGAAAAATCGAAAATTTTCAAAAAATGTTTTTTCTATCGAAAAATGTCAAATTTGATCATTTTTGGCTTATTTATACTTAGTCCAGTCATAAACGACCTCTATGTATTCATTTTGACTTATTTGGATCAAAATTGCAATGATTTGTATAGTCATGACGCTCTTGTTGAAAAATCGAAAATTTTCAAAAAATGTTTTTTCTATCGAAAAATGTCAAATTTGATCATTTTTGGCTTATTTATACTTAGTCCAGTCATAAACGACCTCTATGTATTCATTTTGACTTATTTGGATCAAAATTGCAATGATTTGTATAGTCATGACTCTCTAGTTGAAAAATCGAAAATTTTCAAAAAATGTTTTTTCTATCAAAAAATGTCAAATTTGATCATTTTTGGCTCATTTATACTTAGTCCAGTCATAAACGACCTCTATGTGTACATTTTGACTTATTTGGATCAAAATTTCAATGTTTTGTATAGTCATGACTCTCTTGTTGAAAAATCGAAAATTTTCAAAAAATGTTTTTTCTATCGAAAAATGTCAAATTTGATCATTTTTGGCTTATTTATACTTAGTCCAGTCATAAACGACCTCTATGTATACATTTTGACTTATTTGGATCAAAATTTCAATGATTTGTATAGTCATGTCTCTCTTGTTGAAAAATCGAAAATTTTCAAAAATTGTTTTTTCTATCGAAAAATGTCAAATTTGATCATTTTTGGCTTATTTATACTTAGTCCCGTCATAAACGACCTCTATGTATACATTTTGACTTATTTGGATCAAAATTGCAATGATTTGTATAGTCATGAGTCTCTTGTTGAAAAATCGAAAATTTTCAAAAAATGTTTTTTCTGTCGAAAAATGTCAAATTTGATCATTTTTGGCTCATTTATACTTAGTCCAGTCATAAACGACCTCTATGTATACATTTTGACTTATTTGGATCAAAATTTCAATGTTTTGTATAGTCATGACTCTCTTGTTGAAAAATCGAAAATTTTCAAAAAATGTTTTTTCTATCAAAAAATGTCAAATTTGATCATTTTTGGCTTATTTATACTTAGTCCAGTCATAAACGACCTCTATGTATACATTTTGACTTATTTGGATCAAAATTTCAATGATTTGTATAGTCATGTCTCTCTTGTTGAAAAATCGAAAATTTTCAAAAATTGTTTTTTCTATCGAAAAATGTCAAATTTGATCATTTTTGGCTTATTTATACTTAGTCCCGTCATAAACGACCTCTATGTATACATTTTGACTTATTTGGATCAAAATTGCAATGATTTGTATAGTCATGACTCTCTAGTTGAAAAATCGAAAATTTTCCAAAAATGTTTTTTCTATCGAAAAATGTCAAATTTGATCATTTTTGGCTTATTTATACTAAGTCCAGTCATAAACGACCTCTTTGTATACATTTTGACTTATTTGGATCAAAATTTCAATGATTTGTATAGTCATGACTCTCTTGTTGAAAAATCGAAAATTTTCAAAAAATGTTTTTTCTATCGAAAAATGTCAAATTTGATCATTTTTGGCTTATTTATACTTAGCTCAGTCATAAACGACCTCTTTGTATACATTTTGACTTGTTTGGACCAAAATTTCAATGATTTGTATAGTCATGAGTCTCTTGTTGAAAAATCGAAAATTTTCAAAAAATGTTTTTCCTATCGAAAAATGTCAAATTTGATCATTTTTGGCTTATTTATACTTAGTTCAGTCATAAACGACCTCTTTGTATACATTTTGACTTATTTGGATCAAAATTTCAATGATTTGTATAGTCATGACTCTCTTGTTGAAAAATCGAAAATTTTCAAAAAATGTTTTTTCTATCGAAAAATGTCAAATTTGATCATTTTTGGCTTATTTATACTTAGTCCAGTCATAAACTACCTCTATGTATACATTTTGACTTATTTTAATCAAAATTGCAATGATTTGTATAGTCATGAGTCTCTTGTTGAAAAATCGAAAATTTTCAAAAAATGTTTTTCCTATCGAAAAATGTCAAATTTGATCATTTTTGGCTTATTTATACCTAGTCCAGTCATAAACGACCTCTATGTATACATTTTGACTTATTTGGATCAAAATTGCAATGATTTGTATAGTCATGAGTCTCTTGTTGAAAAATCGAAAATTTTAAAAAAATGTTTTTTCTATCGAAAAATGTCAAATTTGATCATTTTTGGCTCATTTATACTTAGTCCAGTCATAAACGACCTCTATGTGTACATTTTGACTTATTTGGATCAAAATTTCAATGATTTGTATAGTCATGACTCTCTTGTTGAAAAATCGAAAATTTTCAAAAATTGTTTTTTCTATCGAAAAATGTCAAATTTGATCATTTTTGGCTTATTTATACTTAGTCCCGTCATAAACGACCTCTATGTATACATTTTGACTTATTTGGATCAAAATTGCAATGATTTGTATAGTCATGACTCTCTTGTTGAAAAATCGAAAATTTTCAAAAAATGTTTTTTCTATCGAAAAATGTCAAATTTGATCATTTTTGGCTTATTTATACTAAGTCCAGTCATAAACGACCCCTTTGTATACATTTTGACTTATTTGGATCAAAATTTCAATGATTTGTATAGTCATGAGTCTCTTGTTGAAAAATCGAAAATTTTCAAAAAATGTTTTTTCTATCGAAAAATGTCAAATTTGATCATTTTTGGCTTATTTATACTTAGTCCAGTCATAAACGACCTCTATGTATTCATTTTGACTTATTTGGATCAAAATTGCAATGATTTGTATAGTCATGACGCTCTTGTTGAAAAATCGAAAATTTTCAAAAAATGTTTTTTCTATCGAAAAATGTCAAATTTGATCATTTTTGGCTTATTTATACTAAGTCCAGTCATAAACGACCTCTTTGTATACATTTTGACTTATTTGGATCAAAATTTCAATGATTTGTATAGTCATGACTCTCTTGTTGAAAAATCGAAAATTTTCAAAAAATGTTTTTTCTATCGAAAAATGTCAAATTGGATCATTTTTGGCTTATTTATACTTAGCTCAGTCATAAACGACCTCTTTGTATACATTTTGACTTGTTTGGACCAAAATTTCAATGATTTGTATAGTCATGAGTCTCTTGTTGAAAAATCGAAAATTTTCAAAAAATGATTTTCCTATCGAAAAATGTCAAATTTGATCATTTTTGGCTTATTTATACTTAGTTCAGTCATAAACGACCTCTTTGTATACATTTTGACTTATTTGGATCAAAATTTCAATGATTTGTATAGTCATGACTCTCTTATTGAAAAATCGAAAATTTTCAAAAAATGTTTTTTCTATCGAAAAATGTAAAATTTGATCATTTTTGGCTTATTTATACCTAGTCCAGTCATAAACGACCTCTATGTATACATTTTGACTTATTTGGATCAAAATTGCAATGATTTGTATAGTCATGAGTCTCTTGTTGAAAAATCGAAAATTTTCAAAAAATGTTTTTTCTATCGAAAAATGTCAAATTTGATCATTTTTGGCTCATTTATACTTTGTCCAGTCATAAACGACCTCTATGTGTACATTTTGACTTATTTGGATCAAAATTTCAATGATTTGTATAGTCATGACTCTCTTGTTGAAAAATCGAAAATTTTCAAAAATTGTTTTTTCTATCGAAAAATGTCAAATTTGATCATTTTTGGCTTATTTATACTTAGTCCCGTCATAAACGACCTCTATGTATACATTTTGACTTATTTGGATCAAAATTGCAATGATTTGTATAGTCATGACTCTCTTGTTGAAAAATCGAAAATTTTCAAAAAATGTTTTTTCTATCGAAAAATGTCAAATTTGATCATTTTTGGCTTATTTATACTAAGTCCAGTCATAAACGACCCCTTTGTATACATTTTGACTTATTTGGATCAAAATATCAATGATTTGTATAGTCATGAGTCTCTTGTTGAAAAATCGAAAATTTTCAAAAAATGTTTTTTCTATCGAAAAATGTCAAATTTGATCATTTTTGGTTATTTATACTTAGTCCAGTCATAAACGACCTCTATGTATTCATTTTGACTTATTTGGATCAAAATTGCAATGATTTGTATAGTCATGACGCTCTTGTTGAAAAATCGAAAATTTTCAAAAAATGTTTTTTTCTATCGAAAAATGTCAAATTTGATCATTTTTGGCTTATTTATACTTAGTCCCGTCATAAACGACCTCTTTGTATACATTTTGACTTATTTGGATCAAAATTGCAATGATTTGTATAGTCATGACTCTCTAGTTGAAAAATCGAAAATTTTCAAAAAATGTTTTTTTCTATCGAAAAATGTCAAATTTGATCATTTTTGGCTTATTTATACTAAGTCCAGTCATAAACGACCTCTTTGTATACATTTTGACTTATTTGGATCAAAATTTCAATGATTTGTATAGTCATGACTCTCTTGTTGAAAAATCGAAAATTTTCAAAAAATGTTTTTTCTATCGAAAAATGTCAAATTTGATCATTTTTGGCTTATTTATACTTAGCTCAGTCATAAACGACCTCTTTGTATACATTTTGACTTGTTTGGACCAAAATTTCAATGATTTGTATAGTCATGAGTCTCTTGTTGAAAAATCGAAAATTTTCAAAAAATGTTTTTCCTATCGAAAAATGTCAAATTTGATCATTTTTGGCTTATTTATACTTAGTTCAGTCATAAACGACCTCTTTGTATACATTTTGACTTATTTGGATCAAAATTTCAATGATTTGTATAGTCATGACTCTCTTGTTGAAAAATCGAAAATTTTCAAAAAATGTTTTTTCTATCGAAAAATGTCAAATTTGATCATTTTTGGCTTATTTATACTTAGTCCAGTCATAAACTACCTCTATGTATACATTTTGACTTATTTTAATCAAAATTGCAATGATTTGTATAGTCATGAGTCTCTTGTTGAAAAATCGAAAATTTTCAAAAAATGTTTTTCCTATCGAAAAATGTCAAATTTGATCATTTTTGGCTTATTTATACTTAGTCCAGTCATCAACGACCTCTATGTATACATTTTGACTTATTTGGAACAAAATTGCAATGATTTGTATAGTCATGACTCTCTTGTTGAAAAATCGAAAATTTTCAAAAAATGTTTTTTCTATCGAAAAATGTCAAATTTGATCATTTTTGGCTTATTTATACCTAGTCCAGTCATAAACGACCTCTATGTATACATTTTGACTTATTTGGATCAAAATTGCAATGATTTGTATAGTCATGAGTCTCTTGTTGAAAAATCGAAAATTTTCAAAAAATGTTTTTTCTATCGAAAAATGTCAAATTTGATCATTTTTGGCTCATTTATACTTTGTCCAGTCATAAACGACCTCTATGTGTACATTTTGACTTATTTGGATCAAAATTTCAATGATTTGTATAGTCATGACTCTCTTGTTGAAAAATCGAAAATTTTCAAAAAATGTTTTTTCTATCAAAAAATGTCAAATTTGATCATTTTTGGCTTATTTATACTTAGTCCAGGCATTAACGACCTCTATGTATACATTTTGACTTATTTGGATCAAAATTGTAATGATTTGTATAGTCATGAGTCTCTTGTTGAAAAATCGAAAATTTTCAAAAAATGTTTTTTCTATCAAAAAATGTCAAATTTGATCATTTTTGGCTCATTTATACTTTGTCCAGTCATAAACGACCTCTTTGTATACATTTTGACTTATTTGGATCAAAATTTCAATGATTTGTATAGTCATGACTCTCTTGTTGAAAAATCGAAAATTTTCAAAAAATGTTTTTTCTATCGAAAAATGTCAAATTTGATCATTTTTGGCTTATTTATACTTAGCTCAGTCATAAACGACCTCTTTGTATACATTTTGACTTGTTTGGACCAAAATTTCAATGATTTGTATAGTCATGAGTCTCTTGTTGAAAAATCGAAAATTTTCAAAAAATGTTTTTCCTATCGAAAAATGTCAAATTTGATCATTTTTGGCTTATTTATACTTAGTTCAGTCATAAACGACCTCTTTGTATACATTTTGACTTATTTGGATCAAAATTTCAATGATTTATATAGTCATGACTCTCTTGTTGAAAAATCGAAAATTTTCAAAAAATGTTTTTTCTATCGAAAAATGTCAAATTTGATCATTTTTGGCTTATTTATACTTAGTCCAGTCATAAACTACCTCTATGTATACATTTTGACTTATTTTAATCAAAATTGCAATGATTTGTATAGTCATGAGTCTCTTGTTGAAAAATCGAAAATTTTCAAAAAATGTTTTTCCTATCGAAAAATGTCAAATTTGATCATTTTTGTCTTATTTATACTTAGTCCAGTCATCAACGACCTCTATGTATACATTTTGACTTATTTGGAACAAAATTGCAATGATTTGTATAGTCATGACTCTCTTGTTGAAAAATCGAAAATTTTCAAAAAATGTTTTTTCTATCGAAAAATGTCAAATTTGATCATTTTTGGCTTATTTATACCTAGTCCAGTCATAAACGACCTCTATGTATACATTTTGACTTATTTGGATCAAAATTGCAATGATTTGTATAGTCATGAGTCTCTTGTTGAAAAATCGAAAATTTTCAAAAAATGTTTTTTCTATCGAAAAATGTCAAATTTGATCATTTTTGGCTCATTTATACTTTGTCCAGTCATAAACGACCTCTATGTGTACATTTTGACTTATTTGGATCAAAATTTCAATGATTTGTATAGTCATGACTCTCTTGTTGAAAAATCGAAAATTTTCAAAAAATGTTTTTTCTATCAAAAAATGTCAAATTTGATCATTTTTGGCTTATTTATACTTAGTCCAGGCATTAACGACCTCTATGTATACATTTTGACTTATTTGGATCAAAATTGTAATGATTTGTATAGTCATGAGTCTCTTGTTGAAAAATCGAAAATTTTCAAAAAATGTTTTTTCTATCAAAAAATGTCAAATTTGATCATTTTTGGCTTATTTATACTTAGTCCAGTCATAAACGACCTCTATGTATAAATTTTGACTTATTTGGATCAAAATTTCAATGATTTGTATAGTCATGACTCTCTTGTTGAAAAATCGAAAATTTTCAAAAATTGTTTTTTCTATCGAAAAATGTCAAATTTGATCATTTTTGGCTTATTTATACTAAGTCCAGTCATAAACGACCTCTTTGTATACATTTTGACTTATTTGGATCAAAATTTCAATGATTTGTATAGTCATGACTCTCTTGTTGAAAAATCGAAAATTTTCAAAAAAAGTTTTTTCTATCGAAAAATGTCAAATTTGATCATTTTTGGCTTATTTATACTTAGCTCAGTCATAAACGACCTCTTTGTATACATTTTGACTTGTTTGGACCAAAATTTCAATGATTTGTATAGTCATGAGTCTCTTGTTGAAAAATCGAAAATTTTCAAAAAATGTTTTTCCTATCGAAAAATGTCAAATTTGATCATTTTTGGCTTATTTATACTTAGTTCAGTCATAAACGACCTCTTTGTATACATTTTGACTTATTTGGATCAAAATTTCAATGATTTGTATAGTCATGACTCTCTTGTTGAAAAATCGAAAATTTTCAAAAAATGTTTTTTCTGTCGAAAAATGTCAAATTTGATCATTTTTGGCTTATTTATACTTAGTCCAGTCATAAACTACCTCTATGTATACATTTTGACTTATTTTAATCAAAATTGCAATGATTTGTATAGTCATGAGTCTCTTGTTGAAAAATCGAAAATTTTCAAAAAATATTTTTCCTATCGAAAAATGTCAAATTTGATCATTTTTGGCTTATTTATACCTAGTCCAGTCATAAACGACCTCTATGTATACATTTTGACTTATTTGGATCAAAATTGCAATGATTTGTATAGTCATGAGTCTCTTGTTGAAAAATCGAAAATTTTCAAAAAATGTTTTTTCTATCGAAAAATGTCAAATTTGATCATTTTTGGCTCATTTATACTTCGCCCAGTCATAAACGACCTCTTTGTGTACATTTTGACTTATTTGGATCAAAATTTCAATGATTTGTATAGTCATGACTCTCTTGTTGAAAAATCGAAAATTTTCAAAAATTGTTTTTTTCTATCGAAAAATGTCAAATTTGATCATTTTTGGCTTATTTATACTTAGTCCCGTCATAAACGACCTCTATGTATACATTTTGACTTATTTGGATCAAAATTGCAATGATTTGTATAGTCATGACTCTCTTGTTGAAAAATCGAAAATTTTCAAAAAATGTTTTTTCTATCGAAAAATGTCAAATTTGATCATTTTTGGCTTATTTATACTAAGTCCAGTCATAAACGACCCCTTTGTATACATTTTGACTTATTTGGATCAAAATTTCAATGATTTGTATAGTCATGAGTCTCTTGTTGAAAAATCGAAAATTTTCAAAAAATGTTTTTTCTATCGAAAAATGTCAAATTTGATCATTTTTGGCTTATTTATACTTAGTCCAGTCATAAACGACCTCTATGTATTCATTTTGACTTATTTGGATCAAAATTGCAATGATTTGTATAGTCATGACGCTCTTGTTGAAAAATCGAAAATTTTCAAAAAATGTTTTTTCTATCGAAAAATGTCAAATTTGATCATTTTTGGCTTATTTATACTTAGTCCAGTCATAAACGACCTCTATGTATTCATTTTGACTTATTTGGATCAAAATTGCAATGATTTGTATAGTCATGACTCTCTAGTTGAAAAATCGAAAATTTTCAAAAAATGTTTTTTCTATCAAAAAATGTCAAATTTGATCATTTTTGGCTCATTTATACTTAGTCCAGTCATAAACGACCTCTATGTGTACATTTTGACTTATTTGGATCAAAATTTCAATGTTTTGTATAGTCATGACTCTCTTGTTGAAAAATCGAAAATTTTCAAAAAATGTTTTTTCTATCAAAAAATGTCAAATTTGATCATTTTTGGCTTATTTATACTTAGTCCAGTCATAAACGACCTCTATGTATACATTTTGACTTATTTGGATCAAAATTTCAATGATTTGTATAGTCATGTCTCTCTTGTTGAAAAATCGAAAATTTTCAAAAATTGTTTTTTCTATCGAAAAATGTCAAATTTGATCATTTTTGGCTTATTTATACTTAGTCCCGTCATAAACGACCTCTATGTATACATTTTGACTTATTTGGATCAAAATTGCAATGATTTGTATAGTCATGAGTCTCTTGTTGAAAAATCGAAAATTTTCAAAAAATGTTTTTTCTGTCGAAAAATGTCAAATTTGATCATTTTTGGCTCATTTATACTTAGTCCAGTCATAAACGACCTCTATGTGTACATTTTGACTTATTTGGATCAAAATTTCAATGTTTTGTATAGTCATGACTCTCTTGTTGAAAAATCGAAAATTTTCAAAAAATGTTTTTTCTATCAAAAAATGTCAAATTTGATCATTTTTGGCTTATTTATACTTAGTCCAGTCATAAACGACCTCTATGTATACATTTTGACTTATTTGGATCAAAATTTCAATGATTTGTATAGTCATGTCTCTCTTGTTGAAAAATCGAAAATTTTCAAAAATTGTTTTTTCTATCGAAAAATGTCAAATTTGATCATTTTTGGCTTATTTATACTTAGTCCCGTCATAAACGACCTCTATGTATACATTTTGACTTATTTGGATCAAAATTGCAATGATTTGTATAGTCATGACTCTCTAGTTGAAAAATCGAAAATTTTCCAAAAATGTTTTTTCTATCGAAAAATGTCAAATTTGATCATTTTTGGCTTATTTATACTAAGTCCAGTCAAAAACGACCTCTTTGTATACATTTTGACTTATTTGGATCAAAATTTCAATGATTTGTATAGTCATGACTCTCTTGTTGAAAAATCGAAAATTTTCAAAAAAAGTTTTTTCTATCGAAAAATGTCAAATTTGATCATTTTTGGCTTATTTATACTTAGCTCAGTCATAAACGACCTCTTTGTATACATTTTGACTTGTTTGGACCAAAATTTCAATGATTTGTATAGTCATGAGTCTCTTGTTGAAAAATCGAAAATTTTCAAAAAATGTTTTTCCTATCGAAAAATGTCAAATTTGATCATTTTTGGCTTATTTATACTTAGTTCAGTCATAAACGACCTCTTTGTATACATTTTGACTTATTTGGATCAAAATTTCAATGATTTGTATAGTCATGACTCTCTTGTTGAAAAATCGAAAATTTTCAAAAAATGTTTTTTCTATCGAAAAATGTCAAATTTGATCATTTTTGGCTTATTTATACTTAGTCCAGTCATAAACTACCTCTATGTATACATTTTGACTTATTTTAATCAAAATTGCAATGATTTGTATAGTCATGAGTCTCTTGTTGAAAAATCGAAAATTTTCAAAAAATATTTTTCCTATCGAAAAATGTCAAATTTGATCATTTTTGGCTTATTTATACCTAGTCCAGTCATAAACGACCTCTATGTATACATTTTGACTTATTTGGATCAAAATTGCAATGATTTGTATAGTCATGAGTCTCTTGTTGAAAAATCGAAAATTTTAAAAAAATGTTTTTTCTATCGAAAAATGTCAAATTTGATCATTTTTGGCTCATTTATACTTTGTCCAGTCATAAACGACCTCTATGTGTACATTTTGACTTATTTGGATCAAAATTTCAATGATTTGTATAGTCATGACTCTCTTGTTGAAAAATCGAAAATTTTCAAAAATTGTTTTTTCTATCGAAAAATGTCAAATTTGATCATTTTTGGCTTATTTATACTTAGTCCCGTCATAAACGACCTCTATGTATACATTTTGACTTATTTGGATCAAAATTGCAATGATTTGTATAGTCATGACTCTCTTGTTGAAAAATCGAAAATTTTCAAAAAATGTTTTTTCTATCGAAAAATGTCAAATTTGATCATTTTTGGCTTATTTATACTAAGTCCAGTCATAAACGACCCCTTTGTATACATTTTGACTTATTTGGATCAAAATTTCAATGATTTGTATAGTCATGAGTCTCTTGTTGAAAAATCGAAAATTTTCAAAAAATGTTTTTTCTATCGAAAAATGTCAAATTTGATCATTTTTGGCTTATTTATACTTAGTCCAGTCATAAACGACCTCTATGTATTCATTTTGACTTATTTGGATCAAAATTGCAATGATTTGTATAGTCATGACGCTCTTGTTGAAAAATCGAAAATTTTCAAAAAATGTTTTTTCTATCGAAAAATGTCAAATTTGATCATTTTTGGCTTATTTATACTTAGTCCCGTCATAAACGACCTCTTTGTATACATTTTGACTTATTTGGATCAAAATTGCAATGATTTGTATAGTCATGACTCTCTAGTTGAAAAATCGAAAATTTTCAAAAAATGTTTTTTCTATCGAAAAATGTCAAATTTGATCATTTTTGGCTTATTTATACTAAGTCCAGTCATAAACGACCTCTTTGTATACATTTTGACTTATTTGGATCAAAATTTCAATGATTTGTATAGTCATGACTCTCTTGTTGAAAAATCGAAAATTTTCAAAAAATGTTTTTTCTATCGAAAAATGTCAAATTGGATCATTTTTGGCTTATTTATACTTAGCTCAGTCATAAACGACCTCTTTGTATACATTTTGACTTGTTTGGACCAAAATTTCAATGATTTGTATAGTCATGAGTCTCTTGTTGAAAAATCGAAAATTTTCAAAAAATGATTTTCCTATCGAAAAATGTCAAATTTGATCATTTTTGGCTTATTTATACTTAGTTCAGTCATAAACGACCTCTTTGTATACATTTTGACTTATTTGGATCAAAATTTCAATGATTTGTATAGTCATGACTCTCTTATTGAAAAATCGAAAATTTTCAAAAAATGTTTTTTCTATCGAAAAATGTCAAATTTGATCATTTTTGGCTTATTTATACCTAGTCCAGTCATAAACGACCTCTATGTATACATTTTGACTTATTTGGATCAAAATTGCAATGATTTGTATAGTCATGAGTCTCTTGTTGAAAAATCGAAAATTTTCAAAAAATGTTTTTTCTATCGAAAAATGTCAAATTTGATCATTTTTGGCTCATTTATACTTTGTCCAGTCATAAACGACCTCTATGTGTACATTTTGACTTATTTGGATCAAAATTTCAATGATTTGTATAGTCATGACTCTCTTGTTGAAAAATCGAAAATTTTCAAAAATTGTTTTTTCTATCGAAAAATGTCAAATTTGATCATTTTTGGCTTATTTATACTTAGTCCCGTCATAAACGACCTCTATGTATACATTTTGACTTATTTGGATCAAAATTGCAATGATTTGTATAGTCATGACTCTCTTGTTGAAAAATCGAAAATTTTCAAAAAATGTTTTTTCTATCGAAAAATGTCAAATTTGATCATTTTTGGCTTATTTATACTAAGTCCAGTCATAAACGACCCCTTTGTATACATTTTGACTTATTTGGATCAAAATATCAATGATTTGTATAGTCATGAGTCTCTTGTTGAAAAATCGAAAATTTTCAAAAAATGTTTTTTCTATCGAAAAATGTCAAATTTGATCATTTTTGGCTTATTTATACTTAGTCCAGTCATAAACGACCTCTATGTATTCATTTTGACTTATTTGGATCAAAATTGCAATGATTTGTATAGTCATGACGCTCTTGTTGAAAAATCGAAAATTTTCAAAAAATGTTTTTTCTATCGAAAAATGTCAAATTTGATCATTTTTGGCTTATTTATACTTAGTCCCGTCATAAACGACCTCTTTGTATACATTTTGACTTATTTGGATCAAAATTGCAATGATTTGTATAGTCATGACTCTCTAGTTGAAAAATCGAAAATTTTCAAAAAATGTTTTTTCTATCGAAAAATGTCAAATTTGATCATTTTTGGCTTATTTATACTAAGTCCAGTCATAAACGACCTCTTTGTATACATTTTGACTTATTTGGATCAAAATTTCAATGATTTGTATAGTCATGACTCTCTTGTTGAAAAATCGAAAATTTTCAAAAAATGTTTTTTCTATCGAAAAATGTCAAATTTGATCATTTTTGGCTTATTTATACTTAGCTCAGTCATAAACGACCTCTTTGTATACATTTTGACTTGTTTGGACCAAAATTTCAATGATTTGTATAGTCATGAGTCTCTTGTTGAAAAATCGAAAATTTTCAAAAAATGTTTTTCCTATCGAAAAATGTCAAATTTGATCATTTTTGGCTTATTTATACTTAGTTCAGTCATAAACGACCTCTTTGTATACATTTTGACTTATTTGGATCAAAATTTCAATGATTTGTATAGTCATGACTCTCTTATTGAAAAATCGAAAATTTTCAAAAAATGTTTTTTCTATCGAAAAATGTCAAATTTGATCATTTTTGGCTTATTTATACTTAGTCCAGTCATAAACTACCTCTATGTATACATTTTGACTTATTTTAATCAAAATTGCAATGATTTGTATAGTCATGAGTCTCTTGTTGAAAAATCGAAAATTTTCAAAAAATGTTTTTCCTATCGAAAAATGTCAAATTTGATCATTTTTGGCTTATTTATACTTAGTCCAGTCATCAACGACCTCTATGTATACATTTTGACTTATTTGGAACAAAATTGCAATGATTTGTATAGTCATGACTCTCTTGTTGAAAAATCGAAAATTTTCAAAAAATGTTTTTTCTATCGAAAAATGTCAAATTTGATCATTTTTGGCTTATTTATACCTAGTCCAGTCATAAACGACCTCTATGTATACATTTTGACTTATTTGGATCAAAATTGCAATGATTTGTATAGTCATGAGTCTCTTGTTGAAAAATCGAAAATTTTCAAAAAATGTTTTTTCTATCGAAAAATGTCAAATTTGATCATTTTTGGCTCATTTATACTTTGTCCAGTCATAAACGACCTCTATGTGTACATTTTGACTTATTTGGATCAAAATTTCAATGATTTGTATAGTCATGACTCTCTTGTTGAAAAATCGAAAATTTTCAAAAAATGTTTTTTCTATCAAAAAATGTCAAATTTGATCATTTTTGGCTTATTTATACTTAGTCCAGGCATTAACGACCTCTATGTATACATTTTGACTTATTTGGATCAAAATTGTAATGATTTGTATAGTCATGAGTCTCTTGTTGAAAAATCGAAAATTTTCAAAAAATGTTTTTTCTATCAAAAAATGTCAAATTTGATCATTTTTGGCTCATTTATACTTTGTCCAGTCATAAACGACCTCTTTGTATACATTTTGACTTATTTGGATCAAAATTTCAATGATTTGTATAGTCATGACTCTCTTGTTGAAAAATCGAAAATTTTCAAAAAATGTTTTTTCTATCGAAAAATGTCAAATTTGATCATTTTTGGCTTATTTATACTTAGCTCAGTCATAAACGACCTCTTTGTATACATTTTGACTTGTTTGGACCAAAATTTCAATGATTTGTATAGTCATGAGTCTCTTGTTGAAAAATCGAAAATTTTCAAAAAATGTTTTTCCTATCGAAAAATGTCAAATTTGATCATTTTTGGCTTATTTATACTTAGTTCAGTCATAAACGACCTCTTTGTATACATTTTGACTTATTTGGATCAAAATTTCAATGATTTGTATAGTCATGACTCTCTTATTGAAAAATCGAAAATTTTCAAAAAATGTTTTTTCTATCGAAAAATGTCAAATTTGATCATTTTTGGCTTATTTATACTTAGTCCAGTCATAAACTACCTCTATGTATACATTTTGACTTATTTTAATCAAAATTGCAATGATTTGTATAGTCATGAGTCTCTTGTTGAAAAATCGAAAATTTTCAAAAAATGTTTTTCCTATCGAAAAATGTCAAATTTGATCATTTTTGGCTTATTTATACTTAGTCCAGTCATCAACGACCTCTATGTATACATTTTGACTTATTTGGAACAAAATTGCAATGATTTGTATAGTCATGACTCTCTTGTTGAAAAATCGAAAATTTTCAAAAAATGTTTTTTCTATCGAAAAATGTCAAATTTGATCATTTTTGGCTTATTTATACCTAGTCCAGTCATAAACGACCTCTATGTATACATTTTGACTTATTTGGATCAAAATTGCAATGATTTGTATAGTCATGAGTCTCTTGTTGAAAAATCGAAAATTTTCAAAAAATGTTTTTTCTATCGAAAAATGTCAAATTTGATCATTTTTGGCTCATTTATACTTTGTCCAGTCATAAACGACCTCTATGTGTACATTTTGACTTATTTGGATCAAAATTTCAATGATTTGTATAGTCATGACTCTCTTGTTGAAAAATCGAAAATTTTCAAAAAATGTTTTTTCTATCAAAAAATGTCAAATTTGATCATTTTTGGCTTATTTATACTTAGTCCAGGCATTAACGACCTCTATGTATACATTTTGACTTATTTGGATCAAAATTGTAATGATTTGTATAGTCATGAGTCTCTTGTTGAAAAATCGAAAATTTTCAAAAAATGTTTTTTCTATCAAAAAATGTCAAATTTGATCATTTTTGGCTTATTTATACTTAGTCCAGTCATAAACAACCTCTATGTATAAATTTTGACTTATTTGGATCAAAATTTCAATGATTTGTATAGTCATGACTCTCTTGTTGAAAAATCGAAAATTTTCAAAAATTGTTTTTTCTATCGAAAAATGTCAAATTTGATCATTTTTGGCTTATTTATACTAAGTCCAGTCATAAACGACCTCTTTGTATACATTTTGACTTATTTGGATCAAAATTTCAATGATTTGTATAGTCATGAGTCTCTTGTTGAAAAATCGAAAATTTTCAAAAAATGTTTTTTCTATCGAAAAATGTCAAATTTGATCATTTTTGGCTTATTTATACTTAGTCCAGTCATAAACGACCTCTATGTATTCATTTTGACTTATTTGGATCAAAATTGCAATGATTTGTATAGTCATGACGCTCTTGTTGAAAAATCGAAAATTTTCAAAAAATGTTTTTTCTATCGAAAAATGTAAAATTTGATCATTTTTGGCTTATTTATACTTAGTCCAGTCATAAACGACCTCTATGTATACATTTTGACTTATTTGGATCAAAATTGCAATGATTTGTATAGTCATGACTCTCTTGTTGAAAAATCGAAAATTTTCAAAAAATGTTTTTTCTATCAAAAAATGTCAAATTTTTATCATTTTTGGCTTATTTATACTTAGTCCAGTCATAAACGACTTCTATGTATACATTTTGACTTATTTGGATCAAAATTGCAATGATTTGTATAGTCATGAGTCTCTTGTTGAAAAATCGAAATTTTTCAAAAAATGTTTTTTCTATCCAAAAATGTAAAATTTGATCATTTTTGGCTTATTTATACTTAGTCCAGTCATAAACGACCTCTATATATACATTTTGACTTATTTGGATCAAAATTTCAATGATTTGTATAGTCATGACTCTCTTGTTGAAAAATCGAAAATTTTCAAAAAATGTTTTTTCTATCGAAAAATGTCAAATTTGATCATTTTTGGCTTATATATACCTAGTCCAGTCATAAACGACCTCTATGTATACATTTTGACTTATTTAGATCAAAATTGCAATGATTTGTATAGTGATGACTCTCTTGTTGAAAAATCGAAAATTTTCAAAAAATGTTTTTTCTATCGAAAAATGTCAAATTTGATCATTTTTGGCTTATTTATACTTAGTCCAGTCATAAACGACCTCTATGTATACATTTTGATTTATTTGGATCAAAATTTCAATGATTTGTATAGTCATGACTCTCTTGTTGAAAAATCGAAAATTTTCAAAAAGTGTTTTTTCTATCGAAAAATGTCAAATTTGATCATTTTTGGCTTATTTATACTTAGTCCAGCCATAAACGACCTCTATGTATACATTTTGACTTATTTGGATCAAAATTGCAATGATTTGTATAGTCATGAGTCTCTTGTTGAAAAATCGAAAATTTTCAAAAAATGTTTTTTCTATCGAAAAATGTCAAATTTGATCATTTTTGGCTCATTTATACTTAGTCCAGTTAAAAACGACCTCTATGTATACATTTTGACTTATTTGGATCAAAATTGCAATGATTTGTATAGTCATGACTCTCTTCTTGAAAAATCGAAAATTTTCAAAAAATGTTTTTTCTATCGAAAAATGTCAAATTTGATCATTTTTTGGCTTATTTATACTTAGTCCAGTCATAAACGACCTCTATGTATACATTTTGACTTATTTGGATCAAAATTTCAATGATTTGTATAGTCATGACTCTCTTGTTGAAAAATCGAAAATTTTCAAAAAGTGTTTTTTCTATCGAAAAATGTCAAATTTGATCATTTTTGGCTTATTTATACTTAGTCCAGTCATAAACGACCTCTATGTATACATTTTGACTTATTTGGATCAAAATTTCAATGATTTGTTTAGTCATGACTCTCTTGTTGAAAAATCGAAAATTTTCAAAAAGTGTTTTTTCTATCGAAAAATGTCAAATTTGATCATTTTTGGCTTATTTATACTTAGTCCAGTCATAAACGACCTCTATGTATACATTTTGACTTATTTGGATCAAAATTGCAATGATTTGTTTAGCCATGAGTCTCTTGTTGAAAAATCGAAAATTTTCAAAAAATGTTTTTCTATCGAAAAATGTCAAATTTGATCATTTTGGGCTTATTCATACTTAGTCCAGTCATAAACGACCTCTTTGTATACATTTTGACTTATTGGGATCAAAATTGCAATGATTTGTATAGTCATGAGTCTCTTGTTGAATAATCGAAAATTTTCAAAAAATGTTTTTTGTATCGGAAAATGTCAAATTTTATCATTTTTGGCTTATTTATACTAAGTCCAGTCATAAACGACCTCTTTATATACATTTTGACTTATTTGGATCAAAATTGCAATGATTTGTATAGTCATGAGTCTCTTGTTGAAAAATCGAAAATTTTCAAAAAAATGTTTTTTCTATCGAAAAATGTCAAATTTGATCATTTTTGGCTTATTTATACTTAGTCCAGTCATGAACGACCTCTATGTATACATTTTGACTTATTTGGATCAAAATTGCAATGATTTGTATAGTCATGACTCTCTTGTTGAAAAATCGAAAATTTTCAAAAAATATTTTTTCTATCGAAAAATGTCAAATTTGATCATTTTTGGCTTATTTATACTTACTCCAGTCATAAACGACCTCAATGTATACATTTTGACTTATTTGGATCAAAATTTCAATGATTTGTATAGTCATGACTCTCTTATTGAAAAATCGAAAATTTGCAAAAATTGTTTTTTCTATCGAAAAATGTCAAATTGGATCATTTTTTGCTTATTTTTACTTAGTCCAGTCATAAACGACCTCTATGTATACATTTTGACTTATTTAGATCAAAATTGCAATGATTTGTATAGTCATGACTCTCTTCTTGAAAAATCGAAAATTTTCAAAAAATGTTTTTTCTATCGAAAAATGTCAAATTTGATAATACTTAGTCCAGCCATAAACGACCTCTATGTATATATTTTGACTTATTTGGATCAAAATTGCAATGATTTGTATAGTCATGAGTCTCTTGTTGAAAAATCGAAAATTTTCAAAAAATGTTTTTTCTATCGAAAAATGTCAAATTTGATCATTTTTGGCTCATTTATACTTAGTCCAGTTAAAAACGACCTCTATGTAGACATTTTGACTTATTTGGATCAAAATTGCAATGATTTGTTTAGTCATGACTCTCTTCTTGAAAAATCGAAAATTTTCTAAAAAATGTTTTTTCTATCGAAAAATGTCAAATTTGATCATTTTTGGCTTATTTATACTTAGTCCAGTCATAAACGACCTCTATGTATACATTTTGACTTATTTGGATCAAAATTTCAATGATTTGTATAGTCATGACTCTCTTGTTGAAAATCGAAAATTTTCAAAAAGTGTTTCTTCTATCGAAAAATGTCAAATTTGATCATTTTTGGCTTATTTACACTTAGTCCAGTCATAAACGACCTCTATGTATACATTTTGACTTATTTGGATCAAAATTTCAATGATTTGTTTAGTCATGACTCTCTTGTTGAAAAATCGAAAATTTTCAAAAAGTGTTTTTTCTATCGAAAAATGTCAAATTTGATCATTTTTGGCTTATTTATACTTAGTCCAGTCATAAACGACCTCTATGTATACATTTTGACTTATTTGGATCAAAATTGCAATGATTTGTATAGTCATGAGTCTCTTGTTGAAAAATCGAAAATTTTCAAAAAATGTTTTTTCCTATCGAAAAATGTCAAATTTGATCATTTTTGTCTTATTTTTACTTAGTCAAGTCATAAACGACCTCTTTGTATACATTTTGACTTATTTGGATCAAAATTGCAAAGATTTGTATAGTCATGAGTCTCTTGTTGAAAAATCGAAAATTTTCAAAAAAAGTTTTTCCTAACGAAAAATGTCAAATTTGATCATTTTTGGCTTATTTATACTTAGTCAAGTCATAAACGACCTCTTTGTATACATTTTGACTTATTTGGATCAAAATTGCAATGATTTGTATAGTCATGACTCTCTTGTTGAAAAATCGAAAATTTTCAAAAAATGTTTTTCCTATCGAAAAATGTCAAATTTGATCATTTTTGGCTTATTTATACTTAGTCAAGTCATAAACGAATTCTTTGTATACATTTTGACTTATTTGGAACAAAATTGCAATGATTTGTATAGTCATGAGTCTCTTGTTGAAAAATCGAAAATTTTCAAAAAAAGTTTTTCCTAACGAAAAATGTCAAATTTGATCATTTTTGGCTTATTTATACTTAGTCCAGTCATAAACGACCTCTATGTATACATTTTGACTTATTTGGATCAAAATTGCAATGATTTGTATAGTCATGAGTGTCTTGTTGAAAAATCGAAAATTTTCAAAAAAAAATTTTTCTATCGAAAAATGTCAAATTTGATCATTTTTGGCCTATTTATACTTAGTCCAGTCATAAACGACCTCTTTGTATACATTTTGACTTATTTGGATCAAAATTGCAATGATTTGTATAGTCATGACTCTCTTGTTGAAAAATCGAAAATTTCAAAAAATGTTTTTCTATCGGAAAATGTCAAATTTTATCATTTTTGGCTTATTTATACTTAGTCCAGTCATAAACGACCTCTTTATATACATTTTGACTTATTTGGATCAAAATTGCAATGATTTGTATAGTCATGAGTCTCTTGTTGAAAAATCGAAAATTTTCAAAAAAATGTTTTTTCTATCGAAAAATGTCAAATTTGATCATTTTTGGCTTATTTATACTTAGTCCAGTCATGAACGACCTCTATGTATACATTTTGACTTATTTGGATCAAAATTGCAATGATTTGTATAGTCATATTTCTCTTGTTGAAAAATCGAAAATTTTCAAAAAATATTTTTTTCTATCGAAAAATGTCAAATTTGATCATTTTTTGGCTTATTTATACTTACTCCAGTCATAAACGACCTCAATGTATACATTTTGACTTATTTGGATCAAAATTTCAATGATTATTATAGTCATGACTCTCTTGTTGAAAAATCGAAAATTTGCAAAAAATTGTTTTTTTTCTATCGAAAAATGTCAAATTGGATCATTTTTTGCTTATTTATACTTAGTCCAGTCATAAACGACCTCTATGTATACATTTTGACTTATTTGGATCAAAATTGCAATTGATTTGTATAGTCATGAGTCTCTTTGTTGAAAAATCGAAAATATTCAAAAAATGTTTTTTCTATCGAAAAATGTCAAATTTGATCATTTTTGGCTTATTTATACTTAGTCCAGTCATAGAACGACCTCTATGTATACATTTTGACTTATTTGGATCAAAAATTGCAATGATTTGTATAGTCATGACTCTCTTGGTGGAAAAATAGAAAATTTTCAAAAAATATTTTTTCTATCGAAAAATGTCAAATTTGATCATTTTTGGCTTATTTATACTTACTCCAGTCAATAAACGACCTCAATGTATACATTTTGACTTATTTGGATCAAAATTTCAATGATTTTGTATAGTCATGACTCTCTTGTTGGAAAAATCGAAAATTTGCAAAAATTGTTTTTTCTATCGAAAAATGTCAAGATTGGATCATTTTTTTGCTTATTTATACTTAGGTCCAGTAATAAACGACCTCTATGTATACATTTTGACTTATTTGGATCAAAATTGCAATGATTTGTATAGTCATGACTCTCTTCTTGAAAAATCGAAAATTTTCAAAAAAGTGTTTTTTCTATCGAAAAATGTCAAATTTGATCATTTTTGGCTTATTTATACTTAGTCCCAGTCATAAACGACCTCTATGTATACATTTTGACTTATTTGGATCAAAATTGCAATGATTTGTATAGTCATGACTCTCTTGTTGAAAAAATCGAAAATTTTCAAAAAGTGTTTTTTTCTATCGAAAAATGTCAAATTTGATCATTTTTGGCTTATTTACACTTAGTCCAGTCATAAACGACCTCTATGTATACATTTTGACTTATTTGGATCAAAATTTCAATGATTTGTATAGTCATGAGTCTCTTGTTGAAAAATCGAAAATTTTCAAGAAATGTTTTTTCTATCGAAAAATGTCAAATTTGATCATTTTTGGCTCATTTATACTCAGTCCAGTCATAAACGACCTCTATGTATACATTTTGACTTATTTGGATCAAAATTGCAATGATTTGTATAGTCATGACTCTCTTCTTGAAAAATGGAAAATTTTCAAAAAATGTTTTTTCTATCGAAAAATGTCAAATTTGATCATTTTTGGCTTATTTATACTTAGTCCAGTCATAAACGACCTCTTTGTATACATTTTGACTTATTTGGATCAAAATTGCAATGATTTGTATAGTCATGAGTCTCTTGTTGAAAAATCGATAATTTTCAAAAAAAGTTTTTCCTAACGAAAAATGTCAAATTTGATCATTTTTGGCTTATTTATACTTAGTCAAGTCATAAACGACCTCTTTATATACATTTTGACTTATTTGGATCAAAATTGCAATGATTTGTATAGTCATGAGTCTCTTGTTGAAAAATCGAAAATTTTCAAAAAATGTTTTTTCTATCGAAAAATGTCAAATTTGATCATTTTTGGCTTATTTATACTTAGTCCAGTCATGAACGACCTCTATGTATACATTTTGACTTATTTGGATCAAAATTGCAATGATTTGTATAGTCATGACTCTCTTGTTGAAAAATAGAAAATTTTCAAAAAATATTTTTTCTATCGAAAAATGTCAAATTTGATCATTTTTGGCTTATTTATACTTACTCCAGTCATAAACGACCTCAATGTATACATTTTGATTTATTTGGATCAAAATTTCAATGATTTGTATAGTCATGACTCTCTTGTTGAAAAATCGAAAATTTGCAAAAATTGTTTTTTTCTATCGAAAAATGTCAAATTGGATCATTTTTTGCTTATTTATACTTACTCCAGTCATAAACGACCTCAATGTATACATTTTGACTTATTTGGATCAAAATTTCAATGATTATTATAGTCATGACTCTCTTGTTGAAAAATCGAAAATTTGCAAAAATTGTTTTTTCTATCGAAAAATGTCAAATTGGATCATTTTTTGCTTATTTATACTTAGTCCAGTCATAAACGACCTCTATGTATACATTTTGACTTATTTGGATCAAAATTGCAATGATTTGTATAGTCATGAGTCTCTTGTTGAAAAATCGAAAATATTCAAAAAATGTTTTTTCTATCGAAAAATGTCAAATTTGATCATTTTTGGCTTATTTATACTTAGTCCAGTCATGAACGACCTCTATGTATACATTTTGACTTATTTGGATCAAAATTGCAATGATTTGTATAGTCATGACTCTCTTGTTGAAAAATAGAAAATTTTCAAAAAATATTTTTTCTATCGAAAAATGTCAAATTTGATCATTTTTGGCTTATTTATACTTACTCCAGTCATAAACGACCTCAATGTATACATTTTGACTTATTTGGATCAAAATTTCAATGATTTGTATAGTCATGACTCTCTTGTTGAAAAATCGAAAATTTGCAAAAATTGTTTTTTCTATCGAAAAATGTCAAATTGGATCATTTTTTGCTTATTTATACTTAGTCCAGTCATAAACGACCTCTATGTATACATTTTGACTTATTTGGATCAAAATTGCAATGATTTGTATAGTCATGACTCTCTTCTTGAAAAATCGAAAATTTTCAAAAAATGTTTTTTCTATCGAAAAATGTCAAATTTGATCATTTTTGGCTTATTTATACTTAGTCCAGTCATAAACGACCTCTATGTATACATTTTGACTTATTTGGATCAAAATTTCAATGATTTGTATAGTCATGACTCTCTTGTTGAAAATCGAAAATTTTCAAAAAGTGTTTTTTTCTATCGAAAAATGTCAAATTTGATCATTTTTGGCTTATTTACACTTAGTCCAGTCATAAACGACCTCTATGTATACAATTTGACTTATTTGGATCAAAATTTCAATGATTTGTATAGTCATGAGTCTCTTGTTGAAAAATCGAAAATTTTCAAGAAATGTTTTTTCTATCGAAAAATGTCAAATTTGATCATTTTTGGCTCATTTATACTCAGTCCAGTCATAAACGACCTCTATGTATACATTTTGACTTATTTGGATCAAAATTGCATGATTTGTATAGTCATGACTCTCTTCTTGAAAAATGGAAAATTTTCAAAAAATGTTTTTTCTATCGAAAAATGTCAAATTTGATCATTTTTGGCTTATTTATACTTAGTCCAGTCAAAAACGACCTCTTTGTATACATTTTGACTTATTTGGATCAAAATTGCAATGATTTGTATAGTCATGAGTCTCTTGTTGAAAAATCGAAAATTTTCAAAAAAAGTTTTTCCTAACGAAAAATGTCAAATTTGATCATTTTTGGCTTATTTATACTTAGTCAAGTCAATAAACGACCTCTTTATATACATTTTGACTTATTTGGATCAAAATTGCAATGATTTGTATAGTCATGAGTCTCTTGTTGAAAAATCGAAAATTTTCAAAAAATGTTTTTTTCTATCGAAAAATGTCAAATTTGATCATTTTTGGCTTATTTATACTTACTCCAGTCATAAACGACCTCAATGTATACATTTTGACTTATTCGGATCAAAATTTCAATGATTTGTATAGTCATGACTCTCTTGTTGAAAAATCGAAAATTTGCAAAAATTGTTTTTTCTATCGAAAAATGTCAAATTGGATCATTTTTTGCTTATTTATACTTAGTCCAGTCATAAACGACCTCTATGTATACATTTTGACTTATTTGGATCAAAATTGCAATGATTTGTATAGTCATGAGTCTCTTGTTGAAAAATCGAAAATTTTCAAAAAATGTTTTTTCTATCGAAAAATGTCAAATTTGATCATTTTTGGCTTATTTATACTTAGTCCAGTCATAAACGACCTCTATGTATACATTTTGACTTATTTGGATCAAAATTGCAATGATTTGTTTAGTCATGAGTCTCTTGTTGAAAAATCGAAAATTTTCAAAAAATGTTTTTTCTATCGAAAAATGTCAAATTTGATCATTTTTGGCTTATTTATACTTAGTCCAGTCATAAACGACCTCTTTGTATACATTTTGACTTATTTGGATCAAAATTGCAATGATTTGTATAGTCATGAGTCTCTTGTTGAAAAATCGAAAATTTTCAAAAAAAAAATTTTCTATCGAAAAATGTCAAATTTGATCATTTTTGGCCTATTTATACTTAGTCCAGTCATAAACAACCTCTATGTATACATTTTGACTTATTTGGATCAAAATTGCAATGATTTGTATAGTCATGACTCTCTTGTTGAAAAATCGAAAATTTTCAAAAAATGTTTTTTCTATCGGAAAATGTCAAATTTTATCATTTTTGGCTTATTTATACTTAGTCCAGTCATAAACGACCTCTTTATATACATTTTGACTTATTTGGATCAAAATTGCAATGATTTGTATAGTCATGACTCACTTGTTGAAAAATCGAAAATTTTCAAAAAATATTTTTTCTATCGAAAAATGTCAAATTTGATCATTTTTGGCTTATTTATACTTACTCCAGTCATAAACGACCTCAATGTATACATTTTGACTTATTTGGATCAAAATTTCAATGATTTGTATAGTCATGACTCTCTTGTTGAAAAATCGAAAATTTGCAAAAATTGTTTTTTCTATCGAAAAATGTCAAATTGGATCATTTTTTGCTTATTTATAATTAGTCCAGTCATAAACGACCTCTATGTATACATTTTGACTTATTTGGATCAAAATTGCAATGATTTGTATAGTCATGACTCTCTTCATGAAAAATCGAAAATTTTCAAAAAATGTTTTTTCTATCGAAAAATGTCAAATTTGATCATTTTTGGCTTATTAATACTTAGTCCAGCCATAAACGACCTCTATGTATACATTTTGACTTATTTGGATCAAAATTGCAATGATTTGTATAGTCATGACTCTCTTCTTGAAAAATCGAAAATTTTCAAAAAATGTATTTCCTATCGAAAAATGTCAAATTTGATCATTATTGGCTTATTTATACTTAGTCAAGTCATAAACGACCTCTTTGTATACATTTTGACTTATTTGGATCAAAATTGCAATGATTTGTATAGTCATGAGTCTCTTGTTGAAAATTCGAAAATTTTCAAAAAAAGTTTTTCCTAACGAAAAATGTCAAATTTGATCATTTTTGGCTTATTTACACTTAGTCCAGTCATAAACGACCTCTATGTATACATTTTGACTTATTTGGATCAAAATTGCAATGATTTGTATAGTCATGAGTCTCTTGTTGAAAAATCGAAAATTTTCAAAAAATGTTTTTTCTATCGAAAAATGTCAAATTTGATCATTTTTGGCTTATTTATACTTAGTCCAGTCATAAACGACCTCTATGTATACATTTGGACTTATTTGGATCAAAATTGCAATGATTTGTTTAGTCATGAGTCTCTTGTTGAAAAATCGAAAATTTTCAAAAAATGTTTTTTCTATCGAAAAATGTCAAATTTGATCATTTTTGGCTTATTTATACTTAGTCCAGTCATAAACGACCTCTATGTATACATTTTGACTTATTTGGATCAAAATTGCAATGATTTGTATAGTCATGAGTCTCTTGTTGAAAAATCGAAAATTTTCAAAAAATGTTTTTTCTATCGAAAAATGTCAAATTTGATCATTTTTGGCTTATTTATACTTAGTCCAGTCATAAACGACCTCTATGTATACATTTTGACTTATTTGGATCAAAATTGCAATGATTTGTATAGTCATGACTCTCTTGTTGAAAAATCGAAAATTTTCAAAAAATGTTTTTTCTATCGAAAAATGTCAAATTTGATCATTTTTGGCTCATTTATACTTAGTCCAGTTAAAAACGACCTCTATGTATACATTTTGACTTATTTGGATCAAAATTGCAATGATTTGTATAGTCATGACTCTCTTCTTGAAAAATCGAAAATTTTCAAAAAATGTTTTTTCTATCGAAAAATGTCAAATTTGATCATTTTTGGCTTATTTATACTTAGTCCAGTCATAAACGACCTCTTTGTATACATTTTGACTTATTTGGATCAAAATTGCAATGATTTGTATAGTCATGAGTCTCTTGTTGAAAAATCGAAAATTTTCAAAAAAAGTTTTTCCTAACGAAAAATGTCAAATTTGATCATTTTTGGCTTATTTATACTTAGTCAAGTCATAAACGACCTCTTTATATACATTTTGACTTATTTGGATCAAAATTGCAATGATTTGTATAGTCATGACTCTCTTGTTGAAAAATCGAAAATTTTCAAAAAATGTTTTTTCTATCGAAAAATGTCAAATTTGATCATTTTTGGCTTATTTATACTTACTCCAGTCATAAACGACCTCAATGTATACATTTTGACTTATTTGGATCAAAATTGCAATGATTTGTTTAGTCATGAGTCTCTTGTTGAAAAATCGAAAATTTTCAAAAAATGTTTTTTCTATCGAAAAATGTCAAATTTGATCATTTTTGGCTTATTTATACTTAGTCCAGTCATAAACGACCTCTATGTATACATTTTGACTTATTTGGATCAAAATTGCAATGATTTGTATAGTCATGAGTCTCTTGTTGAAAAATTGAAAATTTTCAAAAAAAAAATTTTCTATCGAAAAATGTCAAATTTGATCATTTTTGGCCTATTTATACTTAGTCCAGTCATAAACAACCTCTATGTATACATTTTGACTTATTTGGATCAAAATTGCAATGATTTGTATAGTCATGACTCTCTTGTTGAAAAATCGAAAATTTTCAAAAAATGTTTTTTCTATCGGAAAATGTCAAATTTTATCATTTTTGGCTTATTTATACTTAGTCCAGTCATAAACGACCTCTTTATATACATTTTGACTTATTTGGATCAAAATTGCAATGATTTGTATAGTCATGAGTCTCTTGTTGAAAAATCGAAAATTTTCTAAAAATGTTTTTTCTATCGAAAAATGTCAACTTTGATCATTTTTGGCTTATTTATACTTACTCCAGTCATAAACGACCTGAATGTATACATTTTGACTTATTTGGATCAAAATTTCAATGATTTGTATAGTCATGACTCTCTTGTTGAAAAATCGAAAATTTGCAAAAATTGTTTTTTCTATCGAAAAATGTCAAATTGGATCATTTTTTGCTTATTTATACTTAGTCCAGTCATAAACGACCTCTATGTATACATTTTGACTTATTTGGATCAAAATTGCAATGATTTGTATAGTCATGAGTCTCTTGTTGAAAAATCGAAAATTTTCAAAAAATGTTTTTTCTATCGAAAAATGTCAAATTTGATCATTTTTGGCTTATTTATACTTAGTCCAGTCATAAACGACCTCTATGTATACATTTGGACTTATTTGGATCAAAATTGCAATGATTTGTTTAGTCATGAGTCTCTTGTTGAAAAATCGAAAATTTTCAAAAAATGTTTTTTCTATCGAAAAATGTCAAATTTGATCATTTTTGGCTTATTTATACTTAGTCCAGTCATAAACGACCTCTATGTATACATTTTGACTTATTTGGATCAAAATTGCAATGATTTGTATAGTCATGAGTCTCTTGTTGAAAAATCGAAAATTTTCAAAAAATGTTTTTTCTATCGAAAAATGTCAAATTTGATCATTTTTGGCTTATTTATACTTAGTCCAGTCATAAACGACCTCTATGTATACATTTTGACTTATTTGGATCAAAATTGCAATGATTTGTATAGTCATGACTCTCTTGTTGAAAAATCGAAAATTTTCAAAAAATGTTTTTCCTATCGAAAAATGTCAAATTTGATCATTTTTGGCTTATTTACACTTAGTCCAGTCATAAACGACCTCTATGTATACATTTTGACTTATTTGGATCAAAATTTCAATGATTTGTTTAGTCATGACTCTCTTGTTGAAAAATCGAAAATTTTCAAAAAGTGTTTTTTCTATCGAAAAATGTCAAATTTGATCATTTTTGGCTTATTTATACTTAGTCCAGTCATAAACGACCTCTATGTATACATTTTGACTCATTTGGATCAAAATTGCAATGATTTGTATAGTCATGACTCTCTTGTTGAAAATTCGAAAATTTTCAAAAAATGTTTTTCCTATCGAAAAATGTCAAATTTGATCATTTTTGGCTTATTTATACTTAGTCAAGTCATAAACGACCTCTTTGTATACATTTTGACTTATTTGGATCAAAATTGCAATGATTTGTATAGTCACGAGTCTCTTGTTGAAAAATCGAAAATTTTCAAAAAAAGTTTTTCGTAACGAAAAATGTCAAATTTGATCATTTTTGGCTTATTTACACTTAGTCCAGTCATAAACGACCTCTATTTATACATTTTGACTTATTTGGATCAAAATTGCAATGATTTGTATAGTCACGAGTCTCTTGTTGAAAAATCGAAAATTTGCAAAAATTGTTTTTTCTATCGAAAAATGTCAAATTGGATCATTTTTTGCTTATTTATACTTAGTCCAGTCATAAACGACCTCTATGTATACATTTTGACTTATTTGGATCAAAATTGCAATGATTTGTATAGTCATGACTCCCTTCTTGAAAAATCGAAAATTTTCAAAAAATGTTTTTTCTATCGAAAAATGTCAAATTTGATCATTTTTGGCTTATTAATACTTAGTCCAGCCATAAACGACCTCTATGTATACATTTTGACTTATTTGGATCAAAATTGCAATGATTTGTATAGTCATGAGTCTCTTGTTGAAAAATCGAAAATTTTCAAAAAATGTTTTTTCTATCGAAAAATGTCAAATTTGATCATTTTTGGCTCATTTATACTTAGTCCAGTTAAAAACGACCTCTATGTATACATTTTGACTTATTTGGATCAAAATTGCAATGATTTGTATAGTCATGACTCTCTTCTTGAAAAATCGAAAATTTTCAAAAAATGTTTTTTCTATCGAAAAATGTCAAATTTGATCATTTTTGGCTTATTTATACTTAGTCCAGTCATAAACGACCTCTATGTATACATTTTGACTTATTTGGATCAACAGTTCAATGATTTGTATAGTCATGACTCTCTTGTTGAAAAATCGAAAATTTGCAAAAATTGTTTTTTCTATCGAAAAATGTCAAATTGGATCATTTTTTGCTTATTTATACTTAGTCCAGTCATAAACGACCTCTATGTATACATTTTGACTTATTTGGATCAAAATTGCAATGATTTGTATAGTCATGACTCCCTTCTTGAAAAATCGAAAATTTTCAAAAAATGTTTTTTCTATCGAAAAATGTCAAATTTGATCATTTTTGGCTTATTAATACTTAGTCCAGCCATAAACGACCTCTATGTATACATTTTGACTTATTTGGATCAAAATTGCAATGATTTGTATAGTCATGAGTCTCTTGTTGAAAAATCGAAAATTTTCAAAAAATGTTTTTTCTATCGAAAAATGTCAAATTTGATCATTTTTGGCTCATTTATACTTAGTCCAGTTAAAAACGACCTCTATGTATACATTTTGACTTATTTGGATCAAAATTGCAATGATTTGTATAGTCATGACTCTCTTCTTGAAAAATCGAAAATTTTCAAAAAATGTTTTTTCTATCGAAAAATGTCAAATTTGATCATTTTTGGCTTATTTATACTTAGTCCAGTCATAAACGACCTCTATGTATACATTTTGACTTATTTGGATCAACATTTCAATGATTTGTATAGTCATGACTCTCTTGTTGAAAAATCGAAAATTTTCAAAAAGTGTTTTTTCTATCGAAAAATGTCAAATTTGATCATTTTTGGCTTATTTACACTTAGTCCAGTCATAAACGACCTCTATGTATACATTTTGACTTATTTGGATCAAAATTTCAATGATTTGTTTAGTCATGACTCTCTTGTTGAAAAATCGAAAATTTTCAAAAAGTGTTTTTTCTATCGAAAAATGTCAAATTTGATCATTTTTGGCTTATTTATACTTAGTCCAGTCATAAACGACCTCTATGTATACATTTTGACTTATTTGGATCAAAATTTCAATGATTTGTATAGTCATGACTCTCTTGTTGAAAAATCGAAAATTTGCAAAAATTGTTTTTTCTATCGAAAAATGTCAAATTGGATCATTTTTTGCTTATTTATACTTAGTCCAGTCATAAACGACCTCTATGTATACATTTTGACTTATTTGGATCAAAATTGCAATGATTTGTATAGTCATGAGTCTCTTGTTGAAAAATCGAAAATTTTCAAAAAATGTTTTTTTCTATCGAAAAATGTCAAATTTGATCATTTTTGGCTTATTTATACTTAGTCCAGTCATAAACGACCTCTATGTATACATTTTGACTTATTTGGATCAACATTTCAATGATTTGTATAGTCATGACTCTCTTGTTGAAAAATCGAAAATTTTCAAAAAGTGTTTTTTCTATCGAAAAATGTCAAATTTGATCATTTTTGGCTTATTTACACTTAGTCCAGTCATAAACGACCTCTATGTATACATTTTGACTTATTTGGATCAAAATTTCAATGATTTGTTTAGTCATGACTCTCTTGTTGAAAAATCGAAAATTTTCAAAAAGTGTTTTTTTCTATCGAAAAATGTCAAATTTGATCATTTTTGGCTTATTTATACTTAGTCCAGTCATAAACGACCTCTATGTATACATTTTGACTCATTTGGATCAAAATTGCAATGATTTGTATAGTCATGACTCTCTTGTTGAAAATTCGAAAATTTTCAAAAAATGTTTTTCCTATCGAAAAATGTCAAATTTGATCATTTTTGGCTTATTTATACTTAGTCAAGTCATAAACGACCTCTTTGTATACATTTTGACTTATTTGGATCAAAATTGCAATGATTTGTATAGTCACGAGTCTCTTGTTGAAAAATCGAAAATTTTCAAAAAAAGTTTTTCGTAACGAAAAATGTCAAATTTGATCATTTTTGGCTTATTTACACTTAGTCCAGTCATAAACGACCTCTATTTATACATTTTGACTTATTTGGATCAAAATTGCAATGATTTGTATAGTCATGACTCTCTTGTTGAAAAATCGAAAATTTTCAAAAATATTTTTTTTCTATCGAAAAATGTCAAATTTGATCATTTTTGGCTTATTTATACTTACTCCAGTCATAAACGACCTCAATGTATACATTTTGACTTATTTGGATCAAAATTTCAATGATTTGTATAGTCATGACTCTCTTGTTGAAAAATCGAAAATTTGCAAAAATTGTTTTTTTCTATCGAAAAATGTCAAATTGGATCATTTTTTGCTTATTTATACTTAGTCCAGTCATAAACGACCTCTATGTATACATTTTGACTTATTTGGATCAAAATTGCAATGATTTGTATAGTCATGACTCTCTTCTTGAAAAATCGAAAATTTTCAAAAAATGTTTTTTCTATCGAAAAATGTCAAATTTGATCATTTTTGGCTTATTAATACTTAGTCCAGCCAATAAACGACCTCTATGTATACATTTTGACTTATTTGGATCAAAATTGCAATGATTTGTATAGTCATGAGTCTCTTGTTGAAAAAATCGAAAATTTTCAAAAAAATGTTTTTTCTATCGAAAAATGTCAAATTTGATCATTTTTGGCTCATTTATACTTAGTCCAGTTAAAAACGACCTCTATGTATACATTTTGACTTATTTGGATCAAAATTGCAATGATTTGTATAGTCATGACTCTCTTCTTGAAAAATCGAAAATTTTCAAAAAATGTTTTTTCTATCGAAAAATGTCAAATTTGATCATTTTTGGCTTATTTATACTTAGTCCAGTCATAAACGACCTCTATGTATACATTTTGACTTATTTGGATCAAACATTTCAATGATTTGTATAGTCATGACTCTCTTGTTGAAAAATCGAAAATTTGCAAAAATTGTTTTTTTCTATCGAAAAAATGTCAAATTGGATCATTTTTTGCTTATTTATACTTAGTCCAGTCATAAACGACCTTTATGTATACATTTTGACTTATTTGGATCAAAATTGCAATGATTTGTATAGTCATGACTCCCTTCTTGAAAAATCGAAAATTTTCAAAAAATGTTTTTTCTATCGAAAAATGTCAAATTTGATCATTTTTGGCTTATTAATACTTAGTCCAGCCATAAACGACCTCTATGTATACATTTTGACTTATTTGGATCAAAATTGCAATGATTTGTATAGTCATGAGTCTCTTGTTGAAAAATCGAAAATTTTCAAAAAATGTTTTTTTCTATCGAAAAATGTCAAATTTGATCATTTTTGGCTCATTTATACTTAGTCCAGTTAAAAACGACCTCTATGTATACATTTTGACTTATTTGGATCAAAATTGCAATGATTTGTATAGTCATGACTCTCTTCTTGAAAAATCGAAAATTTTCAAAAAATGTTTTTTTCTATCGAAAAATGTCAAATTTGATCATTTTTGGCTTATTTATACTTAGTCCAGTCATAAACGACCTCTATGTATACATTTTGACTTATTTGGATCAACATTTCAATGATTTGTATAGTCATGACTCTCTTGTTGAAAAATCGAAAATTTTCAAAAAGTGTTTTTTTCTATCGAAAAATGTCAAATTTGATCATTTTTGGCTTATTTACACTTAGTCCAGTCATAAACGACCTCTATGTATACATTTTGACTTATTTGGATCAAAATTTCAATGATTTGTTTAGTCATGACTCTCTTGTTGAAAAATCGAAAATTTTCAAAAAGTGTTTTTTCTATCGAAAAATGTCAAATTTGATCATTTTTGGCTTATTTATACTTAGTCCAGTCATAAACGACCTCTATGTATACATTTTGACTTATTTGGATCAAAATTTCAATGATTTTGTATAGTCATGACTCTCTTGTTGAAAAATCGAAAATTTGCAAAAAATGTTTTTTCTATCGAAAAATGTCAAATTGGATCATTTTTTGCTTATTTATACTTAGTCCAGTCATAAACGACCTCTTTGTATACATTTTGACTTATTTGGATCAAAATTGCAATGATTTGTATAGTCATGAGTCTCTTGTTGAAAAATCGAAAATTTTCAAAAAATGTTTTTTTCTATCGAAAATGTCAAATTTGATCATTTTTGGCTTATTTATACTTAGTCCAGTCATTAACGACCTCTATGTATACATTTGGACTTATTTGGATCAAAATTGCAATGATTTGCTTAGTCATGAGTCTCTTGTTGAAAAATCGAAAATTTTCAAAAAATGTTTTTTCTATCGAAAAATGTCAAATTTGATCATTTTTTGGCTTATTTATACTTAGTCCAGTCATAAACGACCTCTATGTATACATTTTGACTTATTTGGATCAAAATTGCAATGATTTGTATAGTCATGAGTCTCTTGTTGAAAAATCGAAAATTTTCAATAAATGTTTTTTCTATCGAAAAATGTTAAATTTGATCATTTTTGGCTTATTTATACTTAGTCCAGTCATAAACGACCTCTATGTATACATTTTGACTTATTTGGATCAAAATTGCAATGATTTGTATAGTCATGACTCTCTTGTTGAAAAATCGAAAATTTTCAAAAAATGTTTTTCCTATCGAAAAATGTCAAATTTGATCATTTTTGGCTTATTTACACTTAGTCCAGTCATAAACGACCTCTATGTATACATTTTGACTCTTATTTGGATCCAAATTTCAATGATTTGTTTAGTCATGACTCTCTTGTTGAAAAATCGAAAATTTTCAAAAAGTGTTTTTTCTATCGAAAAATGTCAAATTTGATCATTTTTGGCTTATTTATACTTAGTCCAGTCATAAACGACCTCTATGTATACATTTTGACTCATTTGGATCAAAATTGCAATGATTTGTATAGTCATGACTCTCTTGTTGAAAAATCGAAAATTTTCAAAAATGTTTTTCCTATCGAAAAATGTCAAATTTGATCATTTTTGGCTTATTTATACTTAGTCAAGTCATAAACGACCTCTTTGTATACATTTTGACTTATTTGGATCAAAATTGCAATGATTTGTATAGTCACGAGTCTCTTGTTGAAAAATCGAAAATTTTCAAAAAAAGTTTTTTGTAACGAAAAAAGTCAAATTTGATCATTTTTGGCTTATTTACACTTAGTCCAGTCATAAACGACCTCTATTTATACATTTTGACTTATTTGGATCAAAATTGCAATGATTTGTATAGTCATGAGTCTCTTGTTGAAAAATCGAAAATTTTCAAAAAAAAATTTTTCTATCGAAAATGTCAAATTTGATCATTTTTGGCCTATTTATACTTAGTCCAGTCATGAACGACCTCAATGTATACATTTTGACTTATTTGGATCAAAATTGCAATGATTTGTATAGTCATGACTCTCTTGTTGAAAAATCGAAAATTTTCAAAAAATATTTTTTCTATCGAAAAATGTCAAATTTGATCATTTTTGGCTTATTTATACTTACTCCAGTCATAAACGACCTCAATGTATACATTTTGACTTATTTGGATCAAAATTTCAATGATTTGTATAGTCATGAGTCTCTTGTTGAAAAATCGAAAATTTTCAAAAATGTTTTTTTCTATCGAAAAATGTCAAATTTGATCATTTTTGGCTTATTTATACTTAGTCCGTCATAAACGACCTCTATGTATACATTTTGACTTATTTGGTATCAACATTTCAATGATTTGTATAGTCATGACTCTCTTGTTGAAAAATCGAAAAATTTTCAAAAAGTGTTTTTTTCTATCGAAAAATGTCAAATTTGATCATTTTTGGCTTATTTACACTTAGTCCAGTCATAAACGACCTCTATGTATACATTTTGACTTATTTGGATCAAAATTGCAATGATTTGTATAGTCATGACTCTCTTCTTGAAAAATCGAAAATTTTCAAAAAATGTTTTTTCTATCGAAAAATGTCAAATTTGATCATTTTTGGCTTATTTATACTTAGGTCCAGTCATAAACGACCTCTATGTATACATTTTGACTTATTTGGATCAACATTTCAATGATTTGTATAGTCATGATTCTCTTGTTGAAAATCGAATATTTTCAAAAAGTGTTTTTTCTATCGAAAAAATGTCAAATTGATCATTTTTGGCTTATTTACACTTAGTCCAGTCATAAACGACCTCTATGTATACATTTTGACTTATTTGGATCAAAATTTCAATGATTTGTTTAGTCATGACTCTCTTGTTGAAAAATCGAAAAATTTTCAAAAAGTGTTTTTTTCTATCGAAAAATGTCAAATTTGATCATTTTTGGCTATTTATACTTAGTCCAGTCATAAACGACCTCTATGTATACATTTTGACTTATTTGGATCAAAATTGCAATGATTTGTATAGTCATGACTCTCTTATTGAAAAATAGAAAATTTTCAAAAAATGTTTTTCCTATCGAAAAATGTCAAATTTGATCATTTTTGGCTTATTTATACTTAGTCAAGTCATAAACGACCTCTTTGTATACATTTTGACTTATTTGGATCAAAATTGCAATGATTTGTATAGTCATGAGTCTCTTGTTGAAAAATCGAAAATTTTCAAAAAAAAAATTTTTCTATCGAAAAATGTCAAATTTGATCATTTTTGGCCTATTTATACTTAGTCCAGTCATAAACGACCTCTTTTTATACATTTTGACTTATTTGGATCAAAATTGCAATGATTTGTATAGTCAGAGTCTCTTGTTGAAAAATCGAAAATTTTCAAAAAATGTTTTTTCTATCGGAAAATGTCAAATTTTATCATTTTCGGCTTATTTATACTTAGTCCAGTCATAAACGACCTCTTTATATACATTTTTACTTATTTGGATCAAAATTGCAATGATTTGTATAGTCATGAGTCTCTTGTTGAAAATCGAAAATTTTCAAAAAATATTTTTTCTATCGAAAAATGTCAAATTTGATCATTTTGGCTTATTTATACTTAGTCCAGTCATAAACGACCTCTATGTATACATTTTGACTTATTTGGATCAAAATTGCAATGATTTGTATAGTCATGAGTCTCTTGTTGAAAAATCGAAAATTTTCAATAAATGTTTTTTTCTATCGAAAAATGTCAAATTTGATCATTTTTGGCTTATTTATACTTAGTCCAGTCATAAACGACCTCTATGTATACATTTTGACTTATTTGGATCAAAATTGCAATGATTTGTATAGTCATGACTCTCTTGTTGAAAAATCGAAAATTTTTCAAAAAATGTTTTTCCTATCGAAAAATGTCAAATTTGATCATTTTTTGGCTTATTTACACTTAGTCCAGTCATAAACGACCCTCCTATGTATACATTTTGACTTATTTGGATCAAAATTTCAATGATTTGTTTAGTCATGACTCTCTTGTTGAAAAATCGAAAATTTTCAAAAAGTGTTTTTTCTATCGAAAAATGTCAAATTTGATCATTTTTGGCTTATTTATACTTAGTCCAGTCATAAACGACCTCTATG